>NC_079212.1:139232386-139290838 GCF_029633865.1 Lampris incognitus | reverse complement strand
TCTCCTCTCTCTCTCTCTCTCTCTCTCTCTCTCTCTTCTCTCTCTCTCTCTCTCTCTTCTCTCTAGTGTGTGTGTGTGTCTCTCTCTCTCTCTCTCTCTTCTCTCTAGTGTGTCTCCTCTCTTCTCTCTCTCTCTCTCTCTCTCTCTCTCTCTCTTCTCTCTAGTGTCTCTCTCTTCCCTCTCTCCCCTCTCTCTTCTCTCTAGTGTGTCTCTCTCTTCTCTCTCTCTCTTCTCTCTAGTGTGTCTCTCTCTTCTCTCTCTCTCTCTCTCTCTCTCTCTCTCTCTCTCTCTCTCTCTCTCTCTCTCTCTCTCTCTTCTCTCTCTCTCTCTCTCTCTCTCTCTCTCTCTCCTCTCTCTCTCTCTCTTCTCTCTAGTGTGTGTGTCTCTCTCTCTCTCTCTTCTCTCTAGTGTATCTCTCTCTCTCTCTCTCTCTCTCTCTCTCTCTCTCTCTCTCTCTCTCTCTCTCTCTCTCTCTCTCTCTCTCTCTTCTCTCTAGTGTCTCTCTCTTCTCTCTCTTCCCTCTCTCTTCTCTCTCTCTTCTCTCTAGTGTCTCTCTCTCTTGCACATACATCAACAAACAGTGCTCTATGTGACATCATGAAACATATTTAGGCTAGGGGGTCAGAGGGCTAACACAGCTTGCACACACACACACACACACACACACACACACACACACACACACACACACACACCCACACACACACACACACAGACACACACCACACAATACGCAGGTGTAAAATGTATATAAGCTGATTAAAGACAACCCTGCTATATCTATTTGTACATGCCATAAAATAGCTAATTTGGACAATCTACAGTTTGAGTCAAGCTAACACACGCAGAAACCTGCTGTCCCTGCTGTCGACGCTGGTGTCGTGCAAGTTTAAACAAGTCCTCATCCAACAGCGGCTCACTGTAATCAGGTGACAGTGACAGGCCCTACCATATAGGCTAACAGCATCAACAACAAGGTTAGGGCAGAGAGAGACAGACAGACAGACAGACAGACAGACAGACAGACAGACAGACAGACAGACAGACAGACAGACAGACAGACAGACAGACAGACAGACAGACAGACAGACAGACAGACAGACAGACAGAGAGAGAGAGAGAGAGAGAGAGAGAGAGAGAGAGAGAGAGAGAGAGAGAGAGAGAGAGAGAGAGAGAGAGAGAGAGAGAGAGAGAGAGAGAGAGTATCCAATCCAGCCATGAGTAAACCATACCCTCCTCACCACACAATGCTCGCGTGTCGGTCCATATGGCACTGAATGAGAAATCGTGTCGAGAATAACTCAGCATCAATTCCAGATATGAAATTTCATCACTTCAAGAGATCTCGTTCCTCCTTCACACCACCCCCCCCCCCCCCGGCATGATGCTGCCTCCTATAAGCCCTACACTGGCAGAGGGGCCATCTCAACCATCTTCCAACCTCTACAGCCTACACGTCCCTCTTCCATGCAGCCCAGTAGCCCCCCCCCCCCCCAGTAGCCGGGGGGGGTCCCCCCCCCCTTCATCTCACCTGAGGCAGCGCGGCGTTGATCTGCCGCTGGAGCGCGTCCCCTCTCGTGCAACGCGCCCTGCAGCTTGGTCTGGGACTGGATGAGGGTCTCCTGGGTTTCCCTGAGGGACTCCAGCAGCTTGTCTCTCTCGTCCAGCATGTTGACCATGAGCTGCTCGAAGTTGGCCTCCTGCTCCGACCCGTTCAGAACCCCGCCGCCGCCGCCGCCGCCCCCGCCGCCGCCGCCGCCGCCGCCGCCGCCTCCCCTCGGAGGACCACCCGAGTCTCCCTCGGTAATGGTCGGCATCACCTCGCACATCATCTTCGCTCCGTGTAGGTCTGTGCAAAGCTGCAGGCAGAGACCACCGTGTGATGGCAAATGACGGGTTGGGCAATACTTAAAATACCACCAATAACCCAGCAGAGGGCCTTATTTATGCCCGTGGCAAGGCACAGCCTCGAATCTCGCATCGCCCCCAATGCAACCAACCAACCAACCACCACAGTGAATATCATTCATTATCTCCCCCCCCCTCCTCCCCCATCGAGCCTACGGCGACATCCCTGCTCCCGGCTTACCTAATCAGTGAAATCGGAATGATGAAGTGACCTCTCGTCCATATTAACCGACGTTCCTTCACCTCCCGAGCAGATCCGCCCTGCCCAGCGCGCCGTGCACTCACATGTAGAATCCCGGCGAGAGATTGATTGACAGCTCGGAGAGGGTCGCGTTCGGCGTGGTCGCGGCCCGAAGCGCAGCGACCATAATACAGACGAGGGCGCTCACGACACGCGTGACGGCGGATGAGGTTCAAACCCGCGCCCCGGCGCCGCTGTGGCGCCTTCTCGGAGGTGGGAGCAAGGGGAGAGAAAGTCGTATCTGCATCCGTCCTCCTCCTCCGCTGCCGTCTCCTCCACACACACGCGCGCACACGCACACGCACACACGCCGTCACCGAGCCCGACCCTCACTCCTCCTCCCACACACACGCGCGCGCGCGCGCGCGCGCGCTCGCATCCACACACGCGCTGGGGGGTTCTGCAGCTGTCACTACGAGGCTGCACGGCTGGGGGGGGAAATGAGGGAGCGACTCCAAGCTAGCGGTCTACGGGATTTGCGCCACACAGTCCGCTAACTCGTTCGATCCGCTTTCGTTTGGTCGAAGCCCTTCGCAGCGCCGGGATGCTGCCGCGCTAACTAAACCCGGTTCCTTCCACAGGGGCGGTTTCACCTCCTCGCACCATCAGCACCACCGCCACGCACGTTCGCCGCCGGCCACATCATACGCGTTCTAGTGGCGGGTCCCTGAGCCAAACCACAACAGGCATGTTGCGCCACACGACGGCGTGCAGCGCCCCCTGCAGGATGCAGGATGAGCTACACTCTACTCGGTTAGAATAGAATAGATTAGACTAGAATGGACTGATAAACATCAATCCATCCATCAATTATCCAAACTGGTTATACTCAGGGATAATGGAGCCTATCCCAGCAGTCATTGGGCAGCAGGCGGGGAGACGCCAGTCCATCACAGGGCCGAGAGACACACACACACACACACACACACACACACACACACACACACACACACACACACACACACACACACACACACACACACACACACACACACACACACACACACACACACACACACACACACACACACCTAGGGACAATTTAGTATGGCGGAGTCACCTGACCTACATGTCTTTGGACTGTGGGGGGAAACCGGAGCAAACCCACGCAGAGACCATGCAGACTCCACACAGAGGACGATCCCCAAGACTAAACCACCCCGGGGCTCGAACCCAGGACCTTCCTGCTGTGAGGCGACCGCTCTAACCACTGCGCCACCGTGCCGCCCCCGATAAGCATATTCGATTCAATCCAACTTTCTTGCCATTGCTCAGCGTACATGTGCAGCCAACAACGAAACATGGGATTTCAGGACAGAGCAGTGGCATTGCAAAGACAGAAAGAAAGAAAGCCACTTTATTTTGTCACTCTACAGGTTACAGTGACATTGGTTCTCTGCATGTAACCCATCCTGTTGTAAAGGAGCGGTGGGCAGCTGCAGCGCCCGGGGACCAACTCCAGTTCTTCTTTCCGTTGCCTTGCTCAGGGGCACAGACAGGAGTATTAACCCTAACACGCATGCCTTTTTGATGGTGGGAAGAAACCCACACAGACACGGGGAGAACATGCAGACTCCACACAGAAAGGACCTGGGACGGCCTGGGGTTCGAACCCAGGACCTTCTTGCTGTGAGGCGACAGTGCTGACCACTGGGCCACTCCCAGATAGCAAAACTGCTGTGGCCCGGACCCGTCCCACACTGAGACTTTCATCCGGCCTACATACCGCGTGGAATGATGGCACTTGTTTGCCAGATCTGGGCCAGAACCAAGCCGTAGCAATGCCGCATGTGCCACATATTTGCCAAAGGTGGCCAATACTTATTTTGTGATATTTCCAGTTCAAGTTCAGGTACTTTATTTGTCACATGCACAGAAATACAAAGCAAAACAGGCAGTGAAATGAAGCAGGGTACTCCGTCTGTCATTATTTGAGCCATATTCACCATTTACCACACGGGCCACTTCAGGGTCACATCCAGATGACATGTTGCCCAGAGCGCCGCATCTTTGCCAAAAAAGGCCCACATTTGATTTGGCATGTTTGGGCCATATTTGCTATTATACATGTGGGCCACTTCAGGCTCACATCCATTTTGTCAGGGCCAGATGAAGGCCGTCTGTGCCGCATCACTGCCTGAAGTGGCCCACATCCGGATGCTGTCCGGGCTGTGCCGGCAAAGTGCAAAACAGGTGAAAGAAACCATCATGTTCTAGCGCCATTACTAGCGTTAATAGTATTGATATAGTTAATGTTTTTTCTTATATGGGGCAAGTAGAACAAGTATTTACGAGGTGCATGTCCACCCCCCCCCCACACTTATCAAGCACGAAACAATTAATGTAGGGTATTCAGCAAGTGGGGAAGCCAATACAGATAAGCATCCCCTGATTAAACAGATTTGTCTTTTCTCTGCACTTTCCAAATTCTGTAATAAAGACATGTTTTTCTAGACCATGCAGACCCGTGCAAGTCATGGCATTTCACAAAGAACCTCTTAAACGTGACCCTAATGGTGTATAACCCTGCATAGAGCATACAGCTTCGACTCCTGATCCCCCCCACCCCCCCAAGCTCGTCTCTCTGCTTAACAGTGTCAACACACATTGTGGTAAAATTAGCATTGGAGTAAAAAAGTTTGAACTTTTTTTTTTTTATCTCTGTTGTCCAAGTCCCATGCTGCAAGTACTTGCATGGCCCTGCATGTGTCATGCCACCGCAATCTTACATTATTGTATGTAAAATGAAAAAAAAAATAATATTGTGTGGGGGTTTAGATGAACAAAATGGGTTTTTAACTGATGCTGCTGTCCAGAACAAGTGCAACGTGAGAGCAGGTGGACTCGGCGTCAAATAAAGGCTCGCAAAGTCTCATTTGTCCACCGTGATCCATTTCAGGGAACCCGGCGTGTTCGGAGGAAGAAAGGTTATATTTGGAGGAGTGGTAATTTCAGCCACTTGTCAAAGTTCTTCCTGTGCATTGATTTCCAGATGTCTACTTGATACTTTATTTTTAGGCACATTCCTGGCCTTTTAACATTGTAACGTATCTCCGTTAGAATTTAGCTCCAGCTCCACGTCAGTTTACCTTTCTAAGGGAAGGGTGCAGGTCATGAGGTAAACGAATAAAGGTTTTGCAGATTTGTATTTTAATTCTCTTGTGACAAAATAACAACTGGTGTTACCATTAGTTCTTCCGATGATTCATGCACTTTATTAAATAATTGCGTTTTTAAAGGTCAGTATAACGATTCTTAAAGTTAACTTGACATTTTGATTGCAGGACATAGCCATGCCCAGATATTTTGGCTATGGCCCTTTAGCTTAGTTTAATTTTGGACGCAGTCGTCATTGACAGTGCGTACAGGAGTAGACTTTGTCTGCCATCTAGTGGATATAAACTGTACTGCGTCTGTGAAGACGGCAACAGCGTCTGCTCACGCGCTCTTGCGTCGATCAAAATTCAAACGCAGTTCTCAAGACGTGTGGCCACATCTTACTGATAGATTTCTCCAAATTTCACTTTTTAGTCATAGAATTATCAAATAATTATAGAAAATTGCGAGAGTGTTTTTGTACATCAGCGGAGATGCGGAGGGAATACGAGTAATAGTAACTTTTGGAACTGTGAAAGATTTAGCATATTTCCCTAAAAGGTGGAATGTTTAACTGGAGTAAGGAATCTATGGTGTAAAATTAATGCAAAACAAATAAGGACTGGACAAAATTTATTTCAATGTTGTTGATGTGTCGAACAGAACTATTTATTTTATCTTGAAATCTAACACACCACTAGTCTAAATACAAATTTTTCCCATGTTATACTTTCTATTAATTGTTTTATTAAGGACAGAGGGAGGAACACAGGGTGACGTATAGGAGTGGAGGAAGGCCCACACAGGTGGACTTTATCTTATTCACGACGTGCGACCTGAAAGGGAGTCTAGACTCCAAGGTGGTGGCAGGGGAGAACGTAGGCAGCATGATTTTGGAGATCAAGAAGAGGAAGAAGGTGAAGGCAGAGCCAAGGATCAAATGGTGGAGGTTGAAGAGGGAAGACTGTTGTGTGGAGTTCAGGCAGGAGTTAAGACAGGCACAGGGCGGTAGTGAAGAGTTGCCGGATGGCTGGGCAACCACTGCAGAAACAGTGAGGGAGACAGCCAGGAAGATACTTGGTGTGTCATCTGGACAGCTGAAGGAAGACAAGGAGACTTGGTGGTGGAATGAGGAAGTACAGTATAGTATACAGAGGAAGAGGTTGGCAAAGAAGAAGTGGGATAGCCAGAGAGATAAAGAAAGTAGACAGGAGTACAAGGCGATGTGGCATAAAGTGAAGAGAGAGGTGGCAAAGGCAAACGAAAGGGCGTATGGTGAGTTGTATGAGAGGTTTGACACTAAGGAAGGAAAAAGGGACTTGTATTTATTGGCTAGACAGAGGGACCGAGCAAGGAAGGATGTGCAGCAGGTTAGGGTCATCAAGGATAAAGACGGAAATGTGCTGACAAGTGAGGAGTGATGAATGAATGAAGATGAATGGAGAGAATGAGAGAGAGAGAGAGAGAGAGAGAGAGAGAGAGAGAGAGAGAGAGAGAGAGAGAGAGAGAGAGAGAGAGAGAGAGAGAGAGAGAGAGAGAGAGAGAGGTTGGATGGGGATAGTGAATCGGGAAGTGCGGTGGATTAGCAAGGAGGAAGTGAGGGCAGCTATGAAGAGTGGAAAGGAAGTTGGTCCAGATGACATCTGTGGAGGCATGGAGATGTTTAGGAGAGCAGGATGTTTGTTTGTAGGATTTAGCTGTAGCAAGTTGATCAGCCACAGCATGAAAATATGGGAAAGAGTATTGGAAGCTGGTTAAGAAGAGAGCCGATGATTTGCGAGCAGAAGTATGGTGTCATGCCACGAAAGATCACTACAGATGCGATGAAGAGGAATGAAAGTCAGTAGGAGCAAGACGGAATATGTGTGAATGAGAGGGTGGACAGCAGAATGGCGAGGAGGCAAGGAGTAGAGATTGACAAAGGCGGATGAGTTTAAATACTTGGAGTCAACTGTCCAAAGTAACGGGGAGTGCGGAAGAGAGGTGGAGAAGAGAGCACAGGCAGGGTGGAGTGGGTGGAGAAGATTGTCAGAAGTGATTTGCGACAGATTGGTACCAGCAAGAGTTAAAGGCAAGGTTTACAAGATAGTCGTAAGACCAGCTGTTATATGGACAATGGCACCGACGAAAAGACAGGAGGCGGAGCTGGAGGTGGCAGAGTTGAGGATGGTAAGATTCTCGTTGGGAATGACGGAGAAGGACCGGATTAGGAACGAGTATATTAGAGGGACAGCTCAGGTTGGACGGTTTGGAGACAAAGCAAGAGAAGCGAGATTGAGATGGTTTGGACATGTGCGGAGGAGAGATGCTGGGTATATTGGGAGAAGGACGCTGAATTTGGAGTTGCCAGGCAAAAGGAAGGCCAAAGAGGAGGTGTATGGATGTGGTGAGGGAGGTGTATGGCGTGACAGAGCAAGATGCAGAGGACTGGAAGAGATGGAAATGAGTGATCCGCTGTGGCGACGCCTAACGGGAGGCGCCGAAAGTAGTTGAAGTAGTAGTAGTAGTAGTAGTAGGTTGTAATAACCAGCAGATGGCAGGAGCGGCGATGAGAATGTCTATTCTGCCGAAAATACCAGAAGAAGAAAAAAAGGCAAACTACCGGCTGTAGTGTCGCGTTGTTTGCGAGACTTGTCATTCCATGATGGCTGAAGATCCCGGAGGAACATTTTTCAATTTCTCAGTCATTTTTCTTTCTTTTTCTTTACCTCTGCTTGTCATAGAGACATGGCAGGACTCGCAGTCCATTTAAGCGTCCACGGATCAATTGTGTCGTCATGCCCAAGAAAGGGAACCGAAAACGGCTGAAATTTAGGGCCGGGGACGTCTGCTCAGAATCAGGTAGCTTAACATTTAGCAACCAAGCTCGCCCGCCCGCCTACTTCCGCTTATCATGTTGCGCGCTATCCATGCCTTGCGGCGATGCTCTTAAGTTCTAACGGCAAAGCATTCCCAATCGGAAAATTTCAGCAGAAAGTCTAAATAGTAGAATTCCAAAAGAAAAGCGTTCTCCAATTTGAAATTCACAAATAAATCGGTTCTAAAAGAGGTGCTAAACACTTAAACGTGGTTTGTTTGTTTGTTTGTTTGTTTGTTTGTTTGTTTTAGCTGTAGGCTAAATGATGTGGCTGTACGGTGATGAAAATTCCAAAATGCTAGCCTTCTCACTTCTAGAATTCCAATAGGAAAAAGTATTCCGAATTCAGGAATTGCGACAGAAAAAAAAAGCGTTCGAAATTCCGTTGGGACCCCAGTCTACTGCCACCACTCTATTGAATCCCATCAAAGGGTTGTGCTTAAAAGAAAATGTGCCTAACAGAGAAAAAGCTGGTGTTGTAAATTCCCCCCTCGTTCGGAATATTGGGATATAGTGTGTGTTGTATTTCAGTCAGGCGCTTTGGCCTCCTCAGCGGGGTCCTAGTTAAGCCAGACGGGGGTTTCGTGACGTCGTGAATTTGGTGAGCGCGTCTGTGTATCGCCCCTTAACGGAGACTGCCTCGGTGAAGAACGTGAGTTATATGTTGTGTTATGTGGGATAAATGTTATATGTTCTTCACATTGTGGGCTTCAAAGCGTCTGTGACCCACGTTTGTCGTCTGAAGCTGTTCAATGCTACCGTATATTGCACTGTGTTTACGGGTGTATTTGTGTTGAATGCTAGTTAAGCTAGTCTTGTTAGCCATTCGTGCTTAGGTTGTATTTCTTATTCTGTCTTTCAGAAAACCATCCAGCTGTTCTTCTGCTCACTGTACATTATTTGTTCGTGGATGTGTTCAACCCTTGGTTGTACAACTTTAACCGGAACTGTTCCTCTGCCCCCCCCCTCTAACTGCTTTCTGACCCCCCCCAACTGCTTTCTGACCCCCCTCTAACTGCTGTCTGACCCCCCCCCCCACTAACTGCTTTCCCCCCCCCCCCACTAACTGCTTTCTGACCTCAGTGCTGGAGACCTGGCTGGATAACATTTGGTTAAAAACATCTTGTGTTGGAATTGTGGTGGTATTTTTTTTCCCAGTTTGTTAGGGCAATCGACATTTTTAGAGTGAGAATTTCCTCCCAATGACTGCTGGGATGGGCTCCAGCATGCCCGCGACCCTGAGAGCAGGATAAGCGGTTTGGATAATGAATGTTTTATATTTACAGTTTTTTTCTTCTACTTTTTTGTGGCCTGATACGACGTTACTAAATAAACAGTATCTCTAGTTAGTAGTTGCCAAAACCTTATTTTCAATAATTTGTCTATCAATATTTGAAGTCTTATCAAACCAACAAAAAAAAAGTCCTGAAATGTAATTGACATATTTTCTCAGAATTGTATATCCATTTCGGATATAATCATGCAGAAACAGTAGAGTGGATATGCAATCACTTTATTTGTTAAGAAATAGATTTTGAGCAGTCAGCCGTAGACTTAAGTTGAGCATAAAACACAAATTTAGTCTCAACAGAACCTCGAATGCCCTTAAAATGCCCCTGATGATGTCAGCTGCAAGGCATGGATTAATGGATACAGCCCAGGTTCCAGAATTGCATTGTGCATCATTTTAATGACGCAACTGTTTGCCTGAGTCCATTCACTCCTAATCAAGGAAGAACATCCTCATTTAGTGACACTTTGAATGAGATACCAGTTTTCAAGTGACTATTTTCATGTTCTCGATTTGGTTGATATGCCGCTGTTTACAGATTCAAATTACCTGATCTACGTGGAAAAACTCAACTGATCAGCTTGTACTTACTTTCTATAATATTCCTGTTCCTGCTGGTATTAAGATGCAAATGACTCATGAAATAAGAGTAAACTAGAAGAGTGCAGATCCCCGTCAGGCATATCTCCCCTTCTCCGGTGTTTGGACATGGCGACAAACCATGCCTTTTTTCACCTACCGGGTGAAGGGGAAATCCGGAGGAAGTGTTTGCATATTTCCCCTTTCTCCGGTGCTCGGACTTGGGCAAAAAACCAGCTGATGTGTCAGCACTCAATTGTGGTATAAGACAGGTTTTTCAAAGGTTTTGAATCACCACAACCACGAGAGGTCCTTGATTGTACAGTCATAACTGCAGGAAATTATTAGGCTGACAGGCCCAGTAGTATGCAAGATGAGCTGCAGACTAGCGGTTACATGATTGTGTAATTATACAACTCTAGTACTACTCCTTCCCTGAAAACCTCGAGCTCTCAGTTATTCACAGGGGAGGGGGTGCTGCGGGAGGTGTCTTGCATCACTTAAAAGACTATGCAACTATGGTGGGGTTGGTCTCAGCACGTAGAGCAAAGCATAAAATGAATGATGTGATATGAAGGTAACACTTGGTCTTCCCTTACGCAATGGTGAAGTATGGATGATTTTATGATATTTTAATGTTATTGTTACCAGCATTCTACAGTAGCCGAAGACAGAATGTTAAGTCAGTCCAAGTGTAGGTAGCTTCAGTCAAACATGGCGCTGGAGTGTGGGCATGTGGACACAATCAGGGTAGTCAAAATCAGGGTTAAGGGTTGGGATGGGTGTCGACACGCCCAGGCTCCAGTGCCTTTTGTCTGCGGCTGCCCATTACTCTGTCAGTCTATGGATGTGGGGCCTTCTAGGCGGACCCTTGCGCATGCATGTTACATGCGCATAGTTGACTTCGATCAGGCAGCAACAGAGAGCAGGGTTGGTTGAACAAGCTAGAGAATGAATGACGAGAGGGAGCGGCGATAGCGAGAACAAACTTTTTTTGAAGGTTTTTAATCACTGCAACCACGAGAGGTTCTTCATCATACAGTCATAACTGCACAAAATTAAGGCTGATAGGCCAAGTAGTTTGCGAGATTAGCCGCAGACACACACACAGAACGTATAATCCCCTCCAGGCTAACTTCCTGGCGGGGATACAGATGAGTCATATCATTTCTCACTAGCTTGAGGACAAAAGAGGTCTTGAGATGAGGGATTATAGCCAGTGAGATATGTGTGTTTGTGTGTGTGTGTCTGAGAGACAGAGAGAGAAGAGATCTGAGTATTCTCAAATCGCACAATCAATAGAAAATCTTTTTTTGTTTTATAGTGACTGTTGCTGATTATGCCAATGCTGACCCAGCCGTTGTGAAGTCTGGGAGAGTGAAAAAGGCAGTTGTAAATGCAGTGGAAAAAGAAGGTAAACTGATTTTGTTCAGGGGAATCAGGGAAAAGCATGGTTCCTTGAGTGATATTAATCTAATTTGTCTTATGGATGAAGGTTGCTTTGCACCAATATGAATATGTCCTTTGGGTCTCTGCAGGATGTCCATAGGTCGTGAAAAAGTCTCTAAATCATCAAAAAATACTCTATATTATATATATTTAAAGGTTTTCAATACATTTGAGTTTAATATTATTTGACTTAATTTCAGTCGTGATGGTCTTACAGTTGTTGTGGCTTCATGTTGTTCTTTTTCCATTAAGAAAAGGGTAAATGCTAAAGAAAGGACATAATTATTGAAGGACATAATTGCCCATGCTACACTATGTTTAATATGTGTAGTTTTTGTTTTCGAATGGTCTTTGCTTTTACACTGTTGGAAGTTTTTCCTCAGTCATTAGTTTAAATTTGTTGCATATTTCATGTTTAATAATGTTGGAACGTTCTTGAAATAAAAGTTTTGAATGTATTTGATGAAACTTGCAGACACCCTGCGCTGGAAATATGATGCAGATGTTTATCTTAACACTGTGTTTCTCAGTAAAATTGCTCTGCGGACTGGAAGCATCCCAGGGTGCTGTGCAGGAGGTCCTTTCGTCTGCAGCGAGAATTAGAGGAGATTCCTTGGAGAGTAGTGATGACCTTTCCCAGGAAGAAGATGACGAAAACGAAGCAAGAGCAGCATGCAAGAAAAAAAACAAGCGAAGAAAAGGTTGTTTTCCCCCCAAAATGTCTTTGCTACAGGGACTCAGTACTGTCTGTTTATAGGGTCTATCATCCACATTATAGGTTATTTAATCCTCCTCTCTCTAAAAGAAACAACAATGATGCTGCCAGTGAATTTATGCTCATCTGTGTATGTTGGTCCTAACAGAGAGCAGTGAGAGCAGTGATGGGGGAGAGTATCCGGTGGATATCTGGTTGGTTTTATCCTCCTATATCAGGCCCGAGGATGTGGGCAGATTTGCTCTAATCTGCAGGAATGCCTGGACTGTTACCTGCACTGCTGCCTTCTGGACCAGACTCTACAGAAGGTGTGTTTGGGACGATTGCCCGGCCTTGTCTGCCCTCCCTCTGTGCTTTATGTGTTGGACTGGACTGGACATTTAGTTGATTTCAGTCAGGGGCCAAATTAATGGGATACAGAAGTGAGATGGCCGGTTTTCCCTTCATCTGGCGTTGTTTTTCCACAGACTTAGACTATAGCTCACTAAGGCCCATTTTCATGGTGGAGGTCAGTAGGAGTGTTTGGTATATCAAATACCCTTTCTTGGGGGCGCGGGGTTGTTGTATTTCCATTGGCAGGACCAACAGTTAAGCGCTAACTAGAAACCTAACTTTGCTTTGAGAGTGACATCATCCCAGGCAGGAGACGTTAAGGTTAACCATTAAGGAAGCCAGCTTAATTAAAGGTAACTGTCAGTCAAATGATGATGAGAGTAAGCAGGTTTTAGTTTAGATCTGAAGGAAACTACAGAATCAGCCTCTCTGGTATTAGCAGGAGGATGATTCCAAAGAAAAGAGGAGCGATAAGATTATGCTCTGCTAACTGTTGAATTCTTATTGGCTCAGGGAACAGAAAGGAGGCCTGTGCCTTGGGATCGGAGGGTGTTGTGTGGTACATTAGGATTTATAAGGCCTGATAGATAAGGATGCAAGGAGTAGAGGTGATGAAGGTGTATGAGTTTGAGGTCAACTGTCCAAAGTAACGGGGAGTGCAGAAGAGAGGTGAAGTGGGTGGAGAAGAGTGTCAAAAGTGATTTGCAACAGAAGGGTTAAAGGGAAGGTTTACAAGATAGTTGTGAGACCAGCTATGTTGTGTGGTTTGGAGACAGGGGCACTGACAAAAAGATAGGAGGTGGAGCTGGCGGTGGCAGAGTTGAAGATGCTAAGATTTTCATTGCGAGTGACGAAGAAGGACAGGATTAGGAACGATTATATTAGAGGGACAGCTCAGGTTGGACGGTTTGGAGACAAAGCGAGAGAGGCAAGATTGAGATGGTTTGGACATGTGCGGAGGAGAGATGCTGGGTATATTGGGAGAAGGATGCTGAATGTGGAGCTGCCAGGGAAGAGGAAAAGAGGAAGGCCAAAGAGAAGGTTTATGGATGCAGGTGGCTGGTGTGACAGGAAGATGCAGAGGACAGCAAGAGATGGAAACGGATGATCCGCTGTAGTGACCCCTAACGAGAGCAGCCAAAAGTGGTAGTAGTAGTAAGGTCTGATAGATAAAACGGCCAAGTCCATGTAGTATTTCATACAGCAGTAACACTTTACAGATTAATCTAGCATGGATAGTGAGACAGTAAAGCTGAGGTTACCATTGACAGTAACATCACCATGAAAGCGATATTGTGTTCTTGCAGATAACAGGACTTTAACCAGGAAAAACCAATCCTAGTCCATTAGTGGGTTGTACTGGATGACAGATTAGTATTTATTTTTTATTTATCCTCTCATGGTTTCCTTCACCTCTCTCACCCATAGACACTACAATATGGATGCTGAGCTGCCGTTTCGCCTCCAGCCTGACTCGATAGGCAGGATGCGCTGTTTACGGGCCTGTGTGATTCGCTCCCTCTTCCATTTGTATGAGCCGTTCTGCTTGCGAGTCTCCAAAATTCCTGCCTTGCCTGAATCCACGCCCACAACTTTGCTCAACTCGAAGGTAAACAGACAAAATCTTAAAGTGTGGAGTAAAACATACAGTGGTAGGGAGCTTATACTGCACGTGTTCATTCATCCTCACTGAATTTGCATCTCATGTTCAAGATGCATACGAGGCACATATCGTGGGTTTTTTTGGGTGATACCTTGGATTGATTAAAAATCTATTTATGAATGATAATGAAATGCTCCTTGACATCCATCATTCTCTTGAAAGTATGCTAGGTAGAGGTTGAGTGAAAACAAACAACAAAAATATAAATGATGTATGTTAGATAAATATTTATTTTGCACCTAGACCATCATTGTGGAAACACCCTGTGTTGTTTGTCCTGTTGCAGTGTTTGCTGTTCTGGATCAAAAAAGTACCGGGAACACGGCCAGAGGCCATGTGGGAGTTCAACTTCAAATTTATGAAGCAGGTAAGTGGCTCGCCCGGTCTGCGTTTCTCTTCCATGCACACTTCTGTATCCGAAGCTGACAGTGCATTGGCCACTGCTCTGTGGATGTGAGAGTCTTCACTGGCCTCACAATTTGATGACGATTCACCCGTCAACGATTCGATTGCACGATGCATTTCAATCTGTCGCCTCCTCAATTTTCTATATTACTGCACGTGACTACTTTTTCATCAGTTAATACAAGCAGTCAGATGAGTCTGAAGCAGGGCTGTCAAAATTGGCCGAAAATGACATTCGATTATTCCTTCTAAAAAAAACAAAACACATAGGTTCGAACCCATTCGAATATAGTTTTACGCATATTTTCGAGACGTGCCCTCGGGTTGCTAGTTGTGGGATGGTAAGCTAACTGTAGCTTATATAGCTTGCATAAGACTTTATCTTGAGGTTCCACAGTTTTTCCATTTTTTTTTTTTTTGGCCAGAATCTGAAGTATTTCCAAACAGGGCTTTTTAGATTGTTCGGAGTGAAAATCACTCTCTGCGGCTGAGTTGGGTTGTGAGCTCTGCCATCTGTACCACGGTTGTTGTTGAATTATTCGCTTGTTTCAGTTTGACCTAAATTTCATTTTCAACCACTGAAAGTGGCGTTGTGTGACTCCTGTCCGTCATGCAGCGTATTCAGTACAGCGGCCAAGGCCCTTGCAAGAATTCGCAAGGCTGACAGCTGCGGTAGTGCTGCTGTTTTTTTCCCCACAAACGAATATTAATATTCACACTCAAATGTCTGTTTTTTTTGTTTTTTTTTACAATTTGGTTATATATTTGAATGTGGAATATTCATTGACAGCCCTAATCTGAACTCCCTTTTTATTTAGAAAGTGCTTTCAAAAAGAGACTACAACAGTCTATAAAATAAAAAGCTGCATCTTTTCAATACCAGTGTCTGTGTGACCCATCTCACTGCGTAACATTACAAAAACAAAACATAAATCCTTCTGTAGTGCATTACAAGTGTGTTGCAATCTCAAAAATAAGTTTTTCACATAGCAGCTCTAAGACACTACTTCCTGAATGTGGCAAACATCACAAACTCCGCTAAGGGGCCCGAGTAGCCCTCTGAACCCCGCTCGTGGTGAGGATTAGGGATTGGTGGAGGGTAGGCGCACGCTGGTCTGCTCAGTGTGGTGTGCATGCAGCCCTGGATATCTGAGGGTGGTACAGACCTGTCATTGCTGAATCTCGCGTGGCTGAATGCCACTTGCCTCTCTCAAGAAGTTGGACGCCAACCAAACGAGGCTGCATGCCAGAGTCACTCGTTATCGGAAATAACCAGACAAATTAATCCGCCAACTAAGAATGGCCATGCAGCACCACTCACAGAATCAGGAAAGAGCTATCAGTCCTTTTTGTGTCCGGGCCAGTTGAGATTTCCCATGTTGAGTCAAATTAAGCCACAGGCTTCACTCCTGGTGCTGCTCTTCCATCCTAAGTTTCAGCTTTGCAACCATACTCCCCCAGGTTTCCTGGACGCTGCCTGGCGGGGCTTGGGTATAACGCTGTCGGATCGCTAGTCGGCATCGTTTATGGTCGGAACTATAACAGTATCTAATCGGAAAATCAGCAATCAACGTTGGTAGCTTATAATTTTTGTGCGATTATGTTCTGTCGCAGCATCGATGCAGAATCATCCACGTCCGCATCGCGATACATCTTAGAATCGAGAAAGTTCCACACCACTACTGCTCTCATGATCCTGTATACCATGTCTGTAGTGTTTTTTTCCTCTTGTCATCTCCCTCTCAACAGGGATACACTAAGAATGGCAGTGCCAAGTCCCTGTGCATACCAAGGCAGTATGAAGATGTCCATACGAACTCTGACTCGGACTGTTACCTACTGCAGGTCACCACCCTCAACTTCATCTTCACCCCTGTGGTCATGGGTATGACCCTCACCCTGGTTGGTACTTCAGCTCGGGTTTGAGCTCTTAACTCTCTGTGTATATAGCAGCTACTGCCAATTCAAGTCCTGTCTCTTGGATACCTCCTACTTTAGTTGGTAGTTGACTTTGTTTTATTAAGGCCTAGGTTTTGCTGTGTATGATGCCATTTAGTAAAAATGAAAAAAAAAAGTCTTCAAAGCGCTGTCTCTGCCTTTTCCCCAGTTCACCATCAACGTTAGTACAGACATGCGCCACCACCGCGTCCGCCTAGTCCTCCAGGATGCACCGCTCCAGCGTGGGAGGAAAAGAGGGGATCAGGGAGGGACGCAGGTGGTGCTGGATCCTGTACACAGTGTGAAGCTCATGGACTGGTGGCATCCACAGTACCCCTCCTCTCCTTGCACTTAGAACCCCATCCTCATGGAGATACGAATCCTCAAACCAAGAACCATGCTATTCATGATCTAACCCCCCCCCCATGTCTGCAGCACCACTCAGCCCAGTTTGCATATGTTTACATCTACGGTATCTACAGATGCAAAATTTCTAAATTTGAATTTTTTAACAAGGTCCAGGCTTTGCGAAGCCCCTTATAAAATCAGGAGCCTTGATGTTCTGTAGTCTTACAACAGTCCTCAGCTTCAGCAGCCCCATTCTCTAGCCACACATGTAAGACCGAAACTTTTATATTAGCAGGTAAAATCTTCTATGAGGCTTGAAAAAAATTAAGAGGTCCTGCTTTCAACCTCTCATTAAATATTATTGCACGTGGAATCTAGAATCTTAACACCCTATTTTCCTTCTTCCAGAAGTGTAAACGTGGGGTCAACAAGTTAATTTTTTTCACTTTCCCCATTTAATTTAATTTAATTTAATTTCTGCCCACCTGGGAAGTTTTTATGGGCTTGGCTTCTGCATTTTTTGAATGTGCAGTATACATATTTAATGTGGTTTAAGCTATAAACACCAGCTTTTAATTTCCTTCTTTAGAGAAATATCTTTTCTTTTTTTTTGTCCATATATGTAATTTGATGCAGCTTCCATTTTGTCATTTAACTTGAATCTATGTTTGATGACTTGGGTATTACTTGCATTGCTGTAGACTGAAGAGGCCAAAGAGATTTACCTCAAATATGGCAACTCATCTGCTGGTGTGAACACTCTTCCATGACTTCAGATGATGTTTTTTCTTGACCAAAAGTTTTATTTTCAAGTTGGCGTAAATTCTCTCCTTGCTGAGAATGAGCCCTCTTCTTCTGTGCCGTCAGCTGTGAGATCTTTCTCCACAGTTTGAAAAGCTGATGGCGTGATGCTGGCATTAGGTCTCTCAATTTACAGTGGTCAGTCTCATTTTTATTGAATGTCAGTAGAATGTCAATCAGATGTTCCGTTTTTAGTGCTGCAGAGCAGGAGGTATTTGTCCCTGCGTGCTCCGTCATATACAGTCAGCGTCATTTCATTTGACTTTATTTATGTTCATCGTTTTGATTGAGATGAAGTGATTTTTGAATGATCACATGTAGATGTTGAAAAAAATTGTTGGTTGGCAGCTGTCCTTTAGTAAAGGACACCTGGATGTTTCTGACTAACATCAGTTGGAAATTGACTCAGCATGTGGTCGGTCTGGTATTGACAGGCGTGAGTTCCACTGATGAGCCAACTTAACTGCACTGAAATAAAGTCAAAACTGCCATTTGAAAAAGCTACCTGTCTTGAATAAAATGGTAGCCTAATGCATTTATCCTGTTGTTCAGAAAGGTGCGATATAAATTAAGTTTATTATTATTGTGCTCATACAGACACCGGCACTACGTCTCACCACTTCCACCTTGTGGCCAGGTAGGGGACTACGTGTGTTGGAACACTTGGCTTACCTGCAAAGGTGGCTGGTAGGTGAAAAAAAAAATTACTGGCCAGACAGTTTTTTTTTTTTTACTAGCCAAAAAAGAAAATAAATTGCTTTTTACCCATTGTAGTTTGCTATTATTACTACTTGGCGTGTCAACTTCGTCTCGTATGCGTTTTCAGTATTATAGTAGTGCGCTTCAACGGAGAGGACAGTCATACTCGCTTCGAGTGACCGCCGATGATGATGATGATGATGCAGAAATACTGATTCAACTGTTTCAACACCAAAGTGCAACACATTTGAGTTAATAAATTAAGTGGTATTTGTCTTTAAGTGCAAGAAGGCTAATGTATTGTAGCGAATTCGGGGGACAACGCAACCACAGGAACTGCCGCGGCCGGGACGCGAACCCGTATCGCCCGCACCGCATGAGGCATCGCTAACCGCTAGACTAAAGGGTCAGACCTGCCAACCGCTAGACCAAAGGGTCAGACCTGCCAGCGGCCAGCGTGTCTACCAATCCATGCACGTTACACTATTAAGGAGTTTGAGAATGTAACCATTATAGAGGAATGAACAATAGCATAAAAAGTAAAAACCAAGTTCAGGGTCATAGTTCGTGTCAGTATGTTTCTATTCTATGGCAGCATGCTCAGTCTTCTTCAGGTCGCCCTCAAAGCGGGTTTCCTCCTCTTTGCCTCACGTTCGGCGGAGGAGGCGAGGAGGGAGCGCTGGCATAGGCCGTGTGGCAGCAGTGGTTCCTCCGGCCTGACGTTCGCCTGTTTTCTTTCTCCTTTCTGGGGCGCCGCTCCCGCAACGGATCTGGGTTTCGTTTCAGCTGCCCGGATGACAAGTGCCTCAAATACTATTGTAACGTGCATGGATAAGAAGGCACGCTGGCCGCTGGCTCGCGGGTCTGACCCTTTAGTCTAGCGGTTAGCGATGCCTCCTGCGGTGCGGGCTATACGGGTTCGCTTCCCGGCCGCGGCAGTTCCTGTGGTTGCGTTGCCCCCCGAATTCGCTACATTGGTGTCAGAAGTGGGATGGAGCGACCGTAAGGCCATCGGAAGCGCATGCGCCCTGAGGCGTGAAGGAGTTGATATGCTTAAGCGCGGGGACGCGCTTCCCGAAGGAGGGGGGTAGTGTAACGTGCATGGATAAGATGACACCCTGGCCTCTGGCTCGCGGGCCTGACCCTTTAGTCTACCGGTTAGCGATGCCTCCTGCGCTGCGGGCGATACGGGTTCGCGCCCCGGCCGCGGCAGTTCCTGTGGTTACGTTGTCCCCCGAATTTGCTACAGTATCAAAGAAAAAACTGCCCGATCTGGTGATGACGCGATCACGTAGTACACACGACACGCGCAGCCTGGCTTGATTTAAGTGACGTCAAACTTGCCAGCGCGTGTAGGAAATTCTTTTTTCTTCTTCTTTCCCCTTACCGGCCAGAGTGGCGAGTGGTCGCCAGAATTTACTCGCCAAAGACTAGATGTACCCACATTTGGCGACTGGCAAGTGTTAATTTTGGACCCGTCGACTGTAAAAGACCCGGGAACCCGTTTCCCAGGGGGCCTCGTGCGGGTGTAACGGAAGCAGGGGCGGATCTACAGGGTGGCAAAGGGGTGGCAGCTGCCACCTCTGGGACACCAGTCTTGCCACCCCTTTGCCACCCCAGGAAAAAATCTCTAGATCCACCACTGAACAGAAGTAAATCTAACTGTGACCTCCTTTACCAAGTAAACAACTCACTTTTTCCTCATTTCACTTTCTCTCTTTTTTTTTTAACCAAATGCAATTTGCGACCAGAGTCGGCCAGTAGCTTGAGAGTGCATGTCACGTCAAGTACACTAGTGTGAGTGCACAATAGGTAGTGACGACTAATGGGAGATTCCCATGCTTGGAGACTTCCCCAAAGCCCCCCCCCCCGCCAATTATATTTCACAAATTCCAAAAATCAGTCTTCTGTGATTTAGGTGTACTCTTGTGATTTGCGCATTTCCCTTAGGATTCCCCCTAATGGGCCCTCTGCACTCGCAGGTGCCCGCGATTCAGTTTCACTTTGGTCTTTTCAGGCCAGTTAAAATGGGTACAAGGTCATGAGACACTTGCCAAAAAACTCACCGAGGCTTGGGTGCCAGTGTGGGTGTGAGTGCAAGTTATCTGTCGACGGTAAGCGGGGGTTTTGTTTTCACTACTTGGATTACCATCCACATGTTAAGGGGCCCGATTAAATATATTGTAACGTGCATGGATAAGAAGACACGCTGGCCGCTGGATTGCGGGTTTGACCCTTTAGTCGAGCGGTTAGCGATGTCTCCTGCGGTGCGGGCGATACGGGTTCGCGTCCCGGCCGCGGCAGTTCCTGTGGTTGCGTTGTCCCCCAAATTCGCTACAATATGTTCAGTAGTCGCCATTCACAAAAAACGTGTTCACGCGTCTGAATACACATTTGTAAATAATATTGGCCCCATAGTGCAGGGCCTTGTTGGAACATGCTACTCCGTTTGTAGATGTCGGTTTTATTTGTTTAGCGTTGTTGACGCCATATTTCTCTCATGCACGTGCATGTAAAGATACGGCCTCTCACATAAGGACACACGTGTCAGTGACCGTGCAGTGTGCAATGTTTGTTTTGCTGCCCAGCACAGCAGCCAAGCCCTCAAATCTAGAAAGCCCAGTTAGACGGTCCCTTCAATCAGAGTCTTGACAAGTCTTGACAAGTTGTAAGGTTATTACGTCATGCATTTAACGCCTGCAATGTATATGGACTCTCCAAAAACAGGACGTAACAACGCAGCGCGATTCTGGCTGTTCGGCCAAAGATGGCTGTAGCCTTTATATGCCGATGCAGCCAGCTTGACGTCCTGATCCTTACATTCAAACCATGCTGGACCACGGAAAACACAAAATGGTGCAACCAACCGGCAACTCGGCACCGGACTAAGAAAAGCAGCTGAGCAGTAAAAAAAAAAAGGCGCAGAGACAACGCGCAAGCCCCGCGTGCATGCGCCTTGTGCTCGGGAGTATTTTAAAAAAAGCCCTTTGGTGGCAGAGGGGGGGGGGGGGACTTCTCACCCTTGCAGTCGACAGGCGTCGCGTCATTGCCCGAATATACCACGGAATTTGTTGACGGCGTTCAAAAAAAAAAAAACAAAAAAAAAAACAAAAAAACCCCCAAAACTACACTTCCCGTGCGCCGTGCGAGCGTGGTCATTGGCTGCTCGCGCCGTCACGACGGGCGCAGGTGACCTCACTCCCGCGAGTTGTCACATCTCGAGCGAGCGAGCGAAAGGAAAACAATCCGCCAGCCGCGGGACCGGAGCGCTGCCGTGCGTGCGCGGCGTGTGACTGAAAGCAGAAAACGCGCCAGGAGACATGACCCCTTTCACATTTCGTTGAAAACCAAACAACAACAACAACAACAACGAGAAACCGACTTCTTCTCCTCGCTGCGTGAGTGACAGCGGCGTCGCTGGCAGAGCGGGCCGAGGGAGAAGCGGCTGTGCGCGTTCCTCACGCCTGACTCCTCAACTCGGCTGTCTGACCTTCACAGCAGCGGGTAAGTTGCTCCTTTCTCCCCCGCAGACAATGAAATCCGCGCACTTCGCCGCCCCGTGCCGGCTGGGCCGGCCGCGCTGGCCGGCCGGCCGGCGCGGGGCGGGGCGGGGCGCGGGGCCGGCCAAACTTCGCAGGTGAACGACTCAAATCCTAAATTTGTACACAGGAAAACGCGGCGTTGCGTTTAACAAGTGGTTATTTATTATTTATTTTTTTTGGGGGGGGGGGGTCAGGTTAATCTGAGAGTGACAGTCTGTGGAACACGTGCAAAACCTGGGGGGAGACAGAGAAGAAGAAGAAGAAGAAGAAAAGAGGCTCGCGCGTGTCGCATTTTTATTTGTCCGCGACACTTTCCAGATGTTATTCCAGAGCGTTTAAATGAGCCGCGCGGCCCCACGAGTTGAGACGTTTGCTGCGTGAGCCGCTTTGGCCAAAAGCCTCGGCAAACGCGTCCCTCGGTCGCAGCCGACAGAACTGCTGTCAGGGGGTTTCGACGGGCGAGCGTCGCCGAGACGGACCACCGCGTGCCGTTCCCCGGCAGAGACGCCTCGCTCGCGGCACGCGGCTATCTATAAACGGCGATTGTGATACTCGGCTTACGTAACCGCAACTCTGCACGAAAGTCCTGCGCGGAGCCTGCTGAAAGATATGCGGCCCGAGTCTGTCAGGACCCCCCCCCCTCCCCATCATACCCCTTTCTTGCAGATTTAGCATATCTCATTTCTTTATGTGGTGAAGGTGATGACGGCGGTGGTGGTTGGACGTCGGACTTGCCATGAAGCTCATTGGCCGCCGTCTGTCTAAACTTGAGAAACCAGATCTTAGTTTCAGCCAATGCCGCACAGTCCAGTCTGAAGTGCGCCCAGCGAGCGTTTGCCAATTCAGAACGTGTACACGTTACTCCAGGTCACACCAGCACAATGCTTGACCCCAGTCCCTGACCTCTGACCCTCTGCCTGGCCCGTGTTTTCATCCATGCCATTCGCAAGAGAACATAATAAGGTTCAGAGGTCACGAGAGCGGATGGGGTCAGCTAACAGTGACCACTTACAAAGACTGTAACCGATGATTCCGCCATTTCCCCCCCCCCCCAAGGTGCCGGTTTTGGAGACAATCTCTGATTGTTGATTTGACCCATCCACTTCCCCCCCTCCCCCTTTTTACAGGAAATGTGCTTTGGAGATCGTGTGAACCACGTTATGCCAACGACACACAAAGTCTGTGATAAAAAAGATAAATAAATAGAGAATTTGAAGACTAGCGTGCTCCCACCGAGCTGAGTTTTGCCACGCGATTATACTGGTTCTCCAAGGTCAGTCAATCATAATCTGACCTTTTCCTGCCACATGAGGCCCTGCTACTGTATCGTTTCTGTTTAGCTAATGTGTGTATTATTTCACCCACGTCTGGTATGACGGACCGACAGACAGAGATATTCCACTGAGGGAAGAATGAACATCTACCTTATCTCTAATATCTTGACTGGTGATTGTTGGAACAGATACACACAGGACTTACTTGCAGGAATTTCCCGAATCTCCCTTGTCATAAGTATGCAGACACAAAGGAGGCTATAGAATGTGTTTGTGTTGTTGCATTGGAGTTTTAAGTTAACTTATATGGAAGTCTTGTAGACAGACAAACACACACGATGAATGTGCTGTTGTTGGCATGGCTATTATCCGGTATGATTGGTGGGAGACTTTATATGTTACGTAAGTGCTGACTAGATGGAGAGGTAGTTGAATATCAGCCATGGTCAAACCAGGTTAATTCTGATTTTCCATTCTCCTGGCAGGATGCAAAGCCCCCCCCCCATCTATCACTGTCTGCACTTCAGACACATAACTTTGTGAAAATATGAACAGGCACTAGAATTGCATAACTTTCTATTTATTTATTTTATCTAACCTTTATTTAGGCAGGTAGTCTCCTTCTCAAGAGAGACTTGGTCAAGACAACGGCAGCAATACATCACGAAGTTACAGACAGACGGGACATTCAGTACAGAGACAAAATAGAACACAAATCAAAAAAGCGATAAGTGCAAAAGTGCCAAAATGGTAGTCAGATTTCAGCTACTATGTACAAGAGCAAACCCCCACAGACACTCTCCAGATTTTGTAAAAGTAGTTTAAAATCCCCCAGGGGAATCATGCTGGACAGCCTCAGTTCCTGCTGTAGCGTGTTCCACGTTGAGGGGCCGGAGTAGGAGAAGTCATTTTAACCAAATTCTGTATGGACTGAGGGGATGGAGAGAGTGATGAAGCCCTGGGAGCGTACGCTATGGCGGCACTGTTTACGTGACGTGTAAGTGGATAAATAAGCGGGCAGCAGTCCAAGGATGGATTTATAAATGAAGTAATACCAGTGCTAAGTTCTGTGCATGGATAATGATGAACAATTAATGAAAGAATACACAGTACAACAGTGTATGAGGGGTTTACAACCGGCTGCGTCTCAGAGCTCCGTGATAGACATTGTCCAGCAGATGAAGACAGTGAGCTGAGACGTTCATGTACAAAACATCCCCATAGCCTAGGAGAGGCAAGAAAGTGGCAGCAACAAGCCATGTCCTAGCATTAAAGGAAAAACAGGATTTCTTCCTAAAAAAGAAGTCCAAATTTAATTTCAATTTCCTTAAAATATGATTAATAGGACATTTAAAAGAAAGGCTATCATCAATTGTGATACCTAAATACTTGTAGGTTGTCACAATCTCAGTAGGGTTACCTTGTGCAGACATGATGCAAGGAAGAACAGCTGGCACCATCTTGTTTTGTTTTTTAAGAAAAGAACATGGCCTTGGTTTTGTCTGCATTTAAGACTAGTCTGAGATGGAACAGCTGCGACCGAATAGCGTCAAATGCAGGCTGCAGATGTTCACATGCCAGGGTAACAGTGCTTGCACAATGTACAATAGTATCATCGGTATAAAGATGTACAGAAGCATTAATATTTTGACCCACATAATTTACACAATTAGTGAAAAGGGTGGGTCCTAAAACTGAACCTTGTGGCACACCTTTGGTGACATTGATAAAGCTGGAGGAAATACCACTGAAATGCTTACGGCTGGCGAGGCAATTTGAGAACCAACCTACAGTTTGGTCTGACAGGCCTATCTATATTGAATAATGTCTGGCATAGTCAACGGTATCAGTCAAATGTCTTGGACAAATCAATAAAAAGGACAATACAATAGTTCTTGGTGTCCAAGGCCTCCACAATGTCATTTACTACTTTCATGGCAGCGGTTACTGTGCTGTGCTGCTTCCTAAAACCAGACTGGTGAGGCGATAACATGTCGTTCAAGCACATTTATTCCTTGTTTTGGTCATTCACCAGCCTCTCCAAGGACCTTAGCTAAAATAGAGAGCTTGGAAATGGGTCTGTAGTCAGTCATTCAACACCACGTGATCCCCGCCTTTCAATAAGGGAAGAATACAGGCAGTTTTCCAAACATCAGGAATGACATCGTCTTGTATAGAGAGATTAAAAACATGCAACACTGGCTCAGCTATATCTGCAGCCAGGCGTAAGAAGTAAGAAGGGAGATTTTCAGGGCCTGCCGATTTTCTAGGGTCTAGGCCCTGTAAGGCCTTACAAACCTCCCTAACGGAGAAGAAGAACTTAATCAGAAGGGAAGATCCACTGTGGAGAGACTTCGCTTGCCCCATTGAGTTGTCAGTGCTTTTTAACGTTATTTGATGAGAAGTGAATGAGGCTAAGTATTTGTTATCCGAATTAATACTTTTTGTCATGCGGCATTTCTTCTATAATGTACTTATACAACCGTTGGAATACATCTCGTCTCTGTTGCACTGCACAACAGTATGTGTATCTGCAGCCAGCTGTTATCACGGTGTCGGATGTTGGCCGCTGACAGGCTTATTATGAAGAATTCATTTGGACACTAACAGTTCAGAGGCTGGTAGATGTTGCTGAAGTAAGGACAGACCATGTCCAGTGTTTCTTGATTATATCAGGTTGCAGGCTCCATTTTGATATGTCCTACGATAACGACTGCTCAGTGTTAAGTTTGTTTGAACCTCCGTCTCTTTTCTTCTCCTTTCTATAAATGTGGAAACGGATTTGAAAATAACCCCTCTCTCTCTCTCTCCCTCTCTCCCCCCCCCCCCCCCTCTGTCTCTCACATTTTCCTTATCCCGTCACAAACCTAAAAAGCTGCTAGGGTTTAGAGTGTGCCAGCGGAGCTGAGAAGGGGACAGATGTAAGCGGAGGAGTCAACAGGGTAGCGGTGTACCTAGTGTGAGGGTACAGGGGTCGGTAAACACACTGAGCTGTCAAGTCACTGTCGGTGAGGTCAGAAGTCAGCAAGCCAGTATGCAGAGCGGCGCTGAAGCCAGGCGGGGGGATCGCCAAACCGTAGCACAGCTGCGCTCTGCTTGCTTGGCCGGCGAGGGTAGACGAGAGTCAGGTTTCAGCTCTCTGATCCACACTGGAGATTTGGCCTTTACGGTTTGGAGACCAGCTCGTTCTGACTTCATGGTAAAGTTTCAGACCGCTTTCGAGCTCGACAACATCTCTAGTCCCTGGTTCACGGAGTTGCACATCGGCCATGGGAGATAACTGCTTTGTCATAGTGCATGCGTTGGTGTGGGTGCAGCTTGCAGTGTGTATGGGGAAGTAAATCCACGTGTGCGTGTGGGTGGGTGGGTGGGTGGAGGGGGTGGGGGTCATCTCTTCGGCCTCATTGGATCCATGTCCGCTTGTAAGTGACGGTGATGGGTTTAATTTCCTCCAGGTAAACAGAGGCATACGCGCGCAGACACACAAACGCACACACACACACACACACGCACACACACACACACACACGGATCCACGGGTACAGTCGCACACTAGCCAGGGCCGGTGGATGTACTCTAGTGTGAAAAATCGGCCGGTGTGTGCAAACACAGCTTCACCCGTTCGCCATATGGACACATATCCTATGACTAGTGCGGTGTGTTTTCTCCCGTGTGGCCTCGGGACCAGCGCGGGTGTGTAGGGGAGCCGTCCCGAATGTAGTCTACGTTCATTTGCCTATGATAAGCCCATGTGTTTTTACGGTCTGGACCTTTTTTAAAATGTTCTTTTCTTGAAAAACCAAAATGCTTAATGCTTGGGGGGGTCGGGGGTGGGGGGATGACCGCTTTGGCATGTGACGGATGACAAATGGACACATGATCTCACCAAGGTGGGCGTAGGCTGGGCATTTTAGGCATATGCCGAATGTGTGACTCAGGTTCCTCATCTTAGCATCTTCTCGGAGTTTCACATCCTCTTTTTGACTGACAGGCTGCAGTGAAGGTCTGTTGGAGTCCGTGTTGTCATGCGGTTAAGTCTCCTGCTTCATCTGTCAGCAACGGCGCGCAAGCAGGGCTGGAAGGGCCGTTTTCATGTCGTTCGGTTCACTTGTGTAACAACCCGGGGGTCGTTCTATCGCCCATGCCGTCTGAGCCACCACCCTTCTAGTCCCCATGTGGATCCTCATGTGATGAGTTACAGATTTGTGATTGAGGGCCTGCAGCTTTCTCTTAGCTCTCGGTCGCTCGCGTAGCCTTTTCGCGCGCGATTCACAAGAACTTGACGCGAACGTAAAGGAGATGCACGTTGTCCACTTTCACTCCTCCGCTCGTGCAAACTCGAGCGGCCTCGCCGCAAAATTCCCATCCGATTTGGAAAAACTTGATTTCCCTTTAAATATGTAAAAAAACAAACCCCCCCCCCCAAAAAAAAACAACAAAAAAACTCAAGTCTTTGAGTCAGTTTAATTTGCTTTCATTCCAAAATGAGGCGGATCGCCAGGACGGGCCAAATGTTTCTGGTTTGGAGAAGATTTTCTGAAGCCGGTTTGGAGTGTGGAGAAAAAAAAAAAAAAAAAAAGTGGAATCATCTGACCCCATTCACAATTTTTTCCAGTTGTTTGAAAGGAAATAAGATTCCGATTCTCAGCGCCACATAATGTTACTCGTGCCAAACGGGCACACACTGCAGCTTTTATCTGTTTTGTGGCGTGACCCCCCCCCCCCCCCGTTGTAGCGAAGAACCGCGGGCGTACCTCGTTGTCGCTCGACGGTTTCACGTGGGAGTCGGCGAGAGCGAGCCAGGGATTTCCAGCTCGGCTGCACCTGTGTGGTGTCGCCGAAGAGCAGGCCGAGGACCGCCCGTCTGACAGCACTAACTGCACGTCTCGCCTCCTACGACGTGCCCGGTTGGGGGGGGGGGGTATTTATCGGCTAGGATCGGTAAATGCTGAAAAGTGCAGCGGTTGCACCACTGATGGTGTGTCACGGCCGGGATTGATTGAGCGATTGATTGATATGGTCATTAAATACGATCTTCCTCCTCCCTCAGTCGTGAAACAGCTTATTTCCTGCTCATCTTTGGAGTGTGTGTGTGTGTGTGTGTGTGTGTGTGTGTGTGGGTGGGCATAACCCTGCTATGTCTCTGCGGTTAGTTTTATCGGACCCCCTCCATATTTAGTCAGAGAAACGAGGAGCAATAGGCCGGCAAGGTCTCTCTCGTGTAACAAGCGACGTCATTCCCAGATTCCTCACAGACGACACAGACCTGAACGTACAACCCCCCCACCCCCACCCCCACCCCCGGTACCGATCATCCACTTCTTCCTTAAAGCGTCTTGACCCCTCGTTCGCCTCTCTTCACACGTTTTCATCCCCTTCGGACCGAGGGGGGAGATGCGGGGGGCCTCGTTCCTTCCCTCGCTTTCTCTCGCTCTGAGGTCTGAGTTGGTGTATGCCTGTCGCAGCCAAAGGCAGGCATATTTGTCATACTTCAAAGTAAGCAGCTCTTCACCAGCGGCATGAGACGGGCAAGAGACACAGACTCAATTAGAGAGAGAGAGAGAGAGAGTGGAATTTGCTATGAAGAGACAGCGTTGTGTGTGTGTGTGTGTGTGTGTGTGTGTGTGTGTGTGTGTGTGTGTGTGTGTGTGTGTGTGACAGAGAGAGAGACGTCAGTGAAGGTGTGTATGTGTGTGTGTGTGTGTGTGTGTGTTTGTTTGTGCGTCTTATCACCCACCTCATCTCCCAAATGCCTGCCATTCCAACTTAGTGTGTGGCAACTCTCACCCAGTCCAAAAAAAATGCTGTGTGGCTGGTTACAAACGCACCTTTACTCTCTCTCTCTCTCTCTCTCTCTCTCTCTCTCTCTCTCTCTCTCTCTCTCGCTTTCTCTTCTCTTCTCTCTCTCTCTCTCTCTCTCTCTCTCTCTCTCTCTCTCTCTCTCTCTCTCTCTCTCTCTCTCTCTCGCTCTCTGTCTCTCTCAGTCACATGCAGAAACGCATGCAATGGTAGTTCCCTGCGTCGGGTGAATGCGTAAACATTCGTGCATTTCGGAAGAAGGACGTGCAAATGCGTATTTATTGGCTCAGAGCAGTGTGAATGGTACACCGTGCCACATTAGGAGCTGTGGGGAACACAGGACTGGGCCGCCCTCGAATATCCGGATACTCATTTGGCAGGTGGGCATTTGCACAAATTTCAGTTATTTTTTGGTTTTTTTTTTTTTTTTTTGCACAGACACATATAGTTTTATACAGATTATTTAAATAATGTCATTAATGATAATAATTGAAATTATGATAATAATATATTTATATAGCATTTGACACCACTAATCACCATAATACCCTGTGCACTACCAGTTTACATCAGGGGGCTATTAAGTGGCAGTGACAGTAAACTATTCAAAATGGCGTGAAACATTCTGTTTAAAAAATCAGAGCTGTATAAAACCGATGTCGGACAACAGTGAGTGTAAGAATACAGATGGATGCGGCTCGGCATATTTAAAGGCACAACTTGGAGACATGAGTTGATGCAACTTGTGCTGTTCTAAAAATGTGGACTCATCCACTCCTCCTTAGGGCCTAGCTATAACTAGTATAGCATATTGACAACTATGTTTAACTTACTGAACACTGAGATGGCCCGGGGTTAATATGGCCAGCTCGCACTTACAGTGGTGCTTGAAAGTTTGTGAACCCGTTAGAATGTTCTGTATTTCTGCATCAATATGAAACCGAAACATCATCAGATTTTCACACAATTCCTAAAACTAGATAAAGAGAAGCCAGTTAAACAAATGAGACAAAAATATTATACTTGGTCGTTCATTTATTGAGGAAAATGATCCAATGTTAAATATCTGTGAGTGGCAAAAGTATGTGACCCTATAGGATTAGCAGTTAATTTGAAGGTGAAATTAGAGTCAGGTGTTTTCAGTCAATGGGATGACAGTCAGGTGTGAGTGGTTGCCCTGTTTTATTTAAAGAACAGGGATCTATCAGTCTGGTCTTCACAACACATGTTTGTGGAGGTGCATCATGGCAAGAACAGAGGAGATTTCTGAGGACCTCAGAAAAGGTGTTCTTGATGCTCATCAGGCTGGAAAAGGTTACAAAACCATCTGTAAAGAGTTTGGACTCCACCAATCCACAGTCAGATTGTGTACACATGGAGGAAATTCAAGACCACTGTTACCCTCCGCAGCAGTGGTCGACCAACAAAGATCACTCCATGAGCAAGGCGTGTAATAGTCGGCCAGGTCACAAAGGAACCCAGGGTAACTTCTAAGCAACTAAAGGCCTCTCCCACATTGGCTAATGTTAATGTTCATGAGTTCACCATCAGGAGAACACTGAATAACAATGGTGTGCATGGCAGGGTTGCAAGGAGAAAGCCACTGCTCTCCAAAAAGAACATCGCTGCCCATCTGCAGTTTGCTAAAGCTCACGTGGACAAGCCAGAAGGCTATTGGAAAAAATGTTTTGTGGACGGATGAGACCAAAATAGAACTTTTGGTTTTAAATGAGAAGCGTTATGTTTGGAGAAAGGAAAACACTGCATTCCAGCATAAGAACCTTATCCCATATGTGAAACATGGTGGTGGTAGCATCATGGTTTGGGCCTGTTTTGCTGCATCTGGGCCAGGACGGCTTGCCATCATTGATGGAACAATAAATTCTGAATTATACCAGCGAATTCTTAAGGAAAATGTCAGGACATCTGTCGGTGAACTGAATCTCAAGAGAATGTGGGTCATTCAGCAAGACAACGGCCCTAAGCACACAAGTCATTCTGCCAAGGAATGGTTAAAGAAGAATAAAGTTAATGTTTTGGAATGGCCAAGTCAAAGTCCTGACCTTAATCCAATCAAAATGTTGTGGAAGGACCTGAAGCGAGCAGTTCATGTGAGGAAACCCACCAATATCCCAGAGGTGGAACTGTTCTGTACGGAGGAATGGGCTAAAATTCCTCCAAGCCAATGTGCAGGACTGATCAACAGTTACCAGAAACGTTCAGTTGCAGTTATTGCTGCACAAGGGGGGGGGGGGGATCACACCAGATACTGAAAGCAAAGGTTCACATGCTTTTGCCACTCACATATATGTAAAATTGGATCATTTTCCTCAATAAATAAATGACCAAGTATACTATTTTTGTCTCATTTGTTGAATTGGGTTCTCTGTATCTCCTTGAGGACTTGTATGAAAATCTGAAGATGTTTTAGGTCATATTTATGCAGAAATATAGACAATGCTAAAGGGTTCACAAACTTTCAAGCACCACTGTAACTCTACCGACACCACATACACATCGCCACTACAATGCAATGCATAGAGATCTATTTATGTTGTTGTTTATTTGCAATATTTTTGCCACCATGGCAACTGGTAGAGTGAGATTGGCAGGTCTCCTATCATAGAAGTAGAGAGGGGCTTGTGCATGTGTGTGTGTGTGTGTGTGTGCACACGTGTGCATGTGCGTGTGCGTGTGTGTGTTTGTGTGTGTGTTTTATTTGAGTACTCCCATTCTCCATAGGTCATTGTCAAAAGAGTACAAGGCTGTCTTGGTCAGTGATCTCGCCTCCTACACGAGAGCCCTGTGATTGGCCGGACATGACAGGAACGCACTTTTCCCGACCAATAAGCTCCGAGTCCGGATGAGCCCGCCCCCTGGACCAAAATAACCCAGTAAATACATTGCAGTCACTATGAGAACTGGAGCCGGCCCACCGTTGAATGATTTGTATACAAACAAGGGATGCTTGTTAGCTTGGGGGCTGCTGAACCATGCTGGCTAGTGTTCTCTCTGGCTGTGATAGGCACAACTAGCCGAGCGGCACTTTGGTACTGATGTTACCGTTCTCTACTAGAGAACTAAACTGTAAGGGGATTGGTTGTTAGACACAAGAGTTTGGATTCAGGGACACAAACGCCGTGTTCGGGCCAAAGTTTTTGTAGAAAGTGAGTCAGAGAGGATGGTAATTTCATTAAACTAGCAATATTCCTCCTGTCAGATGACAACTACATCCACAGAATCCATACAGATTTCTCATTCAGCCTATCTGTGCTTGCAGTATTCACTGAACGAGCTCCATGGCATGCCTATTGATGTCTGGGTGGACATGCATGTGATTGATGCCCTGGGGCCTGACCCTCATTGATCAGTTGAAGGCTGGATTTTAATGCTGGCTGCTCAATAATGTAGCATGGCAATTTAAATTCACCTCACACTGAGGTCTAACAAGGACAGTTTATTAATAGAATTTCACTCCGGCATTCTCTGCTTTGAGGAATTCTTGGCTTGGTGACAACATGGAGTTTGGGCCACCACCATCTAACCCCTTATGCAGCTTCCAAACCCCCTATATAGTCATGCAGCATGGTGTATGCCCGGGTCACAACTAAAAACAATCATCTGTGTCTGCCAGGACTGGGTGATATCGCTATAAAATATCTCTATTTCTAAAACTTTTGGCAATATATGATATATATATATATAATTTTTTTTTTTTTACATTTTTGGATTTTCTCCCCAATTGTATCCGGCGAATTACCCCACTCTTCTGAGCCATCCCGGTCGCTGCTCCACCCCCTCTACTGATCTGGGGAGGGCTGCAGACTACCACATGTCTCCTCCAATCAGCCCGATATCACAAGATTTCGTGTCATAGTCATGAAATTTAATCTATGAAGTCGTGCAGGGGGACACGATGTCACTGACATTTTCTTGTCCGGAACCACGAAGTTGTATGGGCCAAGTTTTTCTTGCGCGAGTCATGTTATCAAGATGCTGGCTCTGGCTGGTCTGGCCTCCCGGGAGAGTGCTGGTCACTTACATATATTTGAAAACACAAAAACTACCCTAACCCGTAGTTTTGATTAAATTTCGTGACTGTGACACGAAATCTTGCTCCAATACATGTGGAGTCGCCAGCCGCTTCTTTTCACCTGACAGGGAGGAGTTTCGCCAGGGGGACGTAGCGCATGGGAGGATCACGCTATTCCCCCCAGTTCCCCCTCCCCCCTCAATAGGCGCCCCGACTGACCAGAGGAGGTGCTAGTGCAGTGACCAGGACACATACCCACATCTGGCTTCCCACCCGCAGACACGGCCAATTGTGTCTGTAGGGATGCCCGGTCAAGCCGGAGGTAACAGGGGGATTTGAACCACCTTCCCCATGTTGGTAGGCAACGGAATAGACTGCTATGCTACCCAGACGCCCCTTTATATAATATATATCTCTAGTTAGGCCTATGCATCCACTCTGGATTGGCTTAACATTGATTTGTTTTAGCAATCAGAAGCCTAATTTGGACTAAACAGCCTTTATTAATTGCAATCAGATATGCAAATTTGGAAGTAAACACATTGTTGTAATGCGTACTGGCCCAGTGGCATAAAAACTTGTGCAAACAAAAATGCAAACTGCTCTCCTGACACTTGTTTTCGAGTTCGAATGTACAGTTTTGGGAGCGCTTCCTGAACAAAGACTTTATGACCCAGCAGATTATATCTGGGGTCAATGGACTTCAAGGGAAGCAATCAGAATTTTCCACATCATCTCTCTTATCTATGTATGTATAAATCAGTTGTAGGGATAATACTCCCATTAGTAATCACAAGCAGTTTTCTGCCCCCACCCCACCCCACCCCACACCACCCCACACCACACCACACCACACCACATCTAGGGACAATTTAGTACGACCGATTCACCTAACCTACATGTATTTGGACTGTGGGAGGAAACCGGAGCATGCAGAGGAAACCCACGGAGACGTGGGGAGAACATGCAAACTCCACACAGAGGACGACCCGGTACAACCCCCAAGGTTAGACTACCCCGGGGCTTGAACCCAGGACCTTCTTGCTGTGAGGCGACCACACTAACCACTGCGCCGCCTTGCTTTTATATCTACAACAAAATAATTATGTCTTAAATATTCAATAGCCAAGTGGTAGTGTCCACTAGTAGAGAATGTTCCTCTTCATCTTCCTCACTTTATTCCTTAATTTAAAAATGTTTCCCCTTTCTGTGACCATTGCGTCTACTACTATTGCTGCAGACTTTGACAAAAAAATCCTGCTCTCTACCCATTCAGATTTTCAGTGACTAATCATATTACATGTCGTGACTAATCGCAAATGTGAACTATTTTAGCAGGATTTGATGTTCTTCTTAAAAGCTACACTGCAATACAAGCACAAATACATGTGTGAAGTGTTTAATAACAGAGAAAGGTGGTTCTAGTAAAGAAACTGGACCTACAGAATTACGTAATCTCATCGCAGCTTGCCGACCCTGCTGGTCACTGTGCACTGAAACCAGCTGGCCTTTTTTCCTGTTTTATTGTTTCTGGAAGTTATCATTCGGCATCCAGCAATAGATCTGAACTGAAGTACGTTAATGATGTACGAGCTTATGGTCATCGTCATCAGGTACTGGACCAGGACTGAGAGCCCCATGCAGCTTTCTGGTCATTTATTTTAATCAGTCATATTAGTCTGTATCTCTGCTTACTCACATTTTATATAAAGGGGTGTAGATGTACAGGACGGTGATGGAGGTGTCCATGTATAAGGGATATAAAGGGGTGTAGATGTAGAGGATAGTGATGTCCATGTATAAAGGATATAAAGGGGTGGAGATGTAGAGGACGGTGGTGTAGGTGTCCATGTATAGAAGATATAAAGGGGTGTGGATGTAGAGGACGGTGATGGTGGTGTCCATGTATAAGGGATATAAAGGGGTGTAGATGTAGAGGATAGTGATGGTGGTGTCCATGTATAAAGGATATACAGGGGTGTAGATGTAGAGGACGGTGGTGTAGGTGTCCATGTATAGAAGATATAAAGGGGTGTGGATGTAGAGGACGGTGATGGTGGTGTCCATGTATAAGGGATATAAAGGGGTGTAGATGTAGAGGACAGTGATGGAGGTGTCCATGCATAGAAGCTATAAAGGGGTGTAGCTGTAGAGGACAGTGATGGTGTCCATGTATAAAGGATATATCTATATAGTATATAAACCAAGAGTGTATGTTTGTATGTTCGCTTTAAACTCCAGAAATACTCATTGTAAAACAAAAAGAAAGGTATCTTTAGAATCGGCACTTTCCAAGGATTGCACAGTTTGAAAAATATTTCAAAAAGCAAGTAAAAAAAATTTGATTCATTTGCGAAATTGAGTTTATTTTGTGGCGATGGCAGACATTTTTGTTAATAACATTTGTATATTCGACATTCGTTTATCACATGTATCGTATCATAAATTATCCTATATTTCATCATCGATTATCTCGTAACGATCAGATCGTGTTGGTTGTTTTGGTGAGAACATTTTCCCCGGGCAACGCCGGGTACCTCTGCTAGTAAAGGATATAAAGGGGTGTAGCTGTAGAGGATAGTGATGGAGGTGTCCATGTATAAAGGATATAAAGGGGTGTAGATGTAGAGGACAGTGATGGTGGTGTCTCACTTTATTACATTCCCTTTATACATGATATAAAGAGGTGTAGATGTAGAGGACAGTGATGGTGGTGTCTCACTTTATTACATTCCCTTTATACATGATATAAAGAGGTGTAGATGTAGAGGACAGTGATGGTGGTGTCTCACTTTATTACATTCCCTTTATACATGATATAAAGAGGTGTAGATGTAGAGGACAGTGATGGTGGTGTCTCACTTTATTACATTCCCTTTATACATGATATAAAGAGGTGTAGATGTAGAGGACAGTGATGGTGGTGTCTCACTTTATTACATTCCCTTTATACATGATATAAAGGGTGTAGATGTAGAGGACAGTGATGGTGGTGTCTCACTTTGTTACATTCCCTTTATGCATGATATAAAGGGGTGTAGATGTAGAGGACAGTGATGGTGGTGTCTCACTTTGTTATATTCCCTTTATACATGATATAAAGGGGTGTAGATGTAGAGGACAGTGATGGTGGTGTCTCACTTTGTTACATTCCCTTTATACATGATATAAAGGGGTGTAGATGTAGAGGACAGTGATGGTGGTGTCTCACTTTGTTATATTCCCTTTATACATGATATAAAGGGGTGTAGATGTAGAGGACAGTGATGGTGGTGTCTCACTTTGTTACATTCCCTTTATACATGATATAAAGGGGTGTAGATGTAGAGGACAGTGATGGTGGTGTCTCACTTTATTACATTCCCTTTATACATGATATAAAGGGATGTAGATGTAGAGGACAGTGATGGTGGTGTCTCACTTTATTACATTCCCTTTATACATGATATAAAGAGGTGTAGATGTAGAGGACAGTGATGATGGTGTCTCACTTTGTTATATTCCCTTTATACATGATATAAAGGGGTGTAGATGTAGAGGACAGTGATGGTGGTGTCTCACTTTATTACATTCCCTTTATACATGATATAAAGGGGTGTAGATGTAGAGGACAGTGATGGTGGTGTCTCACTTTATTACATTCCCTTTATACATGATATAAAGGGGTGTAGATGTAGAGGACAGTGATGGTGGTGTCTCACTTTGTTACATTCCCTTTATACATGATATAAAGGGTGTAGATGTAGAGGACAGTGATGGTGGTGTCTCACTTTATTACATTCCCTTTATACATGATATAAAGGGATGTAGATGTAGAGGACAGTGATGGTGGTGTCTCACTTTGTTATATTCCCTTTATACATGATATAAAGGGGTGTAGATGTAGAGGACAGTGATGGTGGTGTCTTACTTTGTTATATTCCCTTTATACATGATATAAAGGGGTGTAGATGTAGAGGACAGTGATGGTGGGGTCTCACTTTATTACATTCCCTTTATACATGATATAAAGGGTGTAGATGTAGAGGACGGTGATGGAGGTGTCCATGTATAAAGGATATAAAGGGGTGTAGATGTAGAGGACGGGGATGGTGGTGTAAAATAGACGGAAGGTGGAAGCGCTGCAGCTTCCCACAAGTCTACCCAGAGAGGTTAGTTGTCTAATGTTTTTGTTGACTTTATCATGAGGACATGAGTGTTGCCATCCAACGCCACACCGACATGGGTTCTGCTCCAGAAATATAAAAAAAAAGGTGAACTACTCCTTTATGGCGGCACCACAAGATGGAGCTAAACTCTTAATCTGAGAACATGTGGTGACATTACCTTACCAAAGGTGTGTGTGTGTGTGGTGTGTGTGTGTGTGTTTTACTGTGTAAAGGTTATCAGAGATAGGCTTCTGTTTTATAGTGTCCACAGATAAGATTAGAATGGATTAAAAGTTTGTTTGTTGTTGTTTTTTTTTCTTGTTTTAACCGAGAGGATTCCCGACAGCTATGCGTCACTATACTTTACGCGACAAAAGTTGTGCGCATCACTTTGTAAAACATGTAGATAAGATAAACGGGTAGCAGCTCCTCAGTTTTTAGGGAATCGTGTCGTTTTTAAGTCTGGCCCTTGGAAAATCTGTCGTTCACAAACGTGACCGGTGTGTGTGTCTGTGTGAGTGAGTGAGCGGCGTCGGGGGCGAGGTGCGTTGTCCTCCCGCCTGATCGGATGTGGGTCGGTTTGCCCGGGGATTCAGTACCCTGCAGAGGGTTCGCCCGCTGTCGGCCGTTCAAAAAAAATACCCGCCATTGATAGCGCGAGCGTAGTCCCTCCGCCTCTGCAGTGGAGCTCTCGGGGGCGGGGGGGGGTGGGTGGGGGTGGTGTCGGTAAATGACACGGCACTTGTTCGGCGTCAGGAAATGTGTCGTGTCGGTTGACGATGACACAGACAGAGATAGGCGTCTGACTGGTATCACACCTACCCATCTGCTGATGCAATCAGGTCGCTTATGACAATACCTGTGTTTAAGTCTCTTATCGTGACGTGATGTTTGTGCGTCTGTATGGTTTTGTGTGTGCTTGTATTTGTGTGTGTGTGTGTATTAGTAACGTTTGAACACGCGCTTGTGCAGGTGTGTGTGTCGTATCCCTTATTGAACACTGTACTACAGATGAGTAAATACAACTTTTCCACCGTTGAGACCAGTGGTGAATACAGATCTCGAAGTATTGACCAATAACAATTATCGATCCGATCTGTTACTTACTTTTGCTGAACAGCGCAGACTTTGGCTGTTAGTTTGTAGTCAACGGGCAGAATAATTAAGGTGGAATCATTTTTTTTTCCACGATTGAAGAAATGCAGGCTTCCATCCATCCATCCATCCATCCATCCATCCATCCATCCATCCATCCATCCATCCATCCATCCATCCATCCATCCATCCATCCATCCATCCATCCATCCATCCCTTATCCAAACCGCTTATCCTGCTCTCTCAGGGTCACGGGGAAGCTGGAGCCTATCCCAGCAGTCACTGTGCTGCAGGCGGGGAGACACCCTGGACAGGCCACCAGGCCGTCACAGGGCCCCCACCCCCACACCCACCCACACCCACACCCACACCGGGACAATTTAGTGGGGCCGATTCACCTGACCTACATGTCTTTGGACTGTGGGACGAAACCCACGCAGACACGTGAGAACATGCAAACTCCACACAGAGGACGACCTGGGACGACCCCCCCTCAAGGTTAGACTACCCCGGGGCTCGAACCCAGGACCTTCTTGCTGTGAGGCGACCGCGCTAACCACTGCACCACCGTGCCGCCATGCAGGCTTCCTTGTGTCAAATATGCAGTAAATCAAGTCCTTTTGTATTTACTGGTGACATGTTACTGAGGACTTCTGGTATCGTTTTTTTAGTCTCGGATAAAATCTTTGATACCACTACTTCATCTTAGCCTAGTGTTGGCCTGACATCTGAGACCAGTATTGGTATCGGCGCGTCCTTACACAGCACGTAACTGGACTTGAAGGATGTCAGGGGCTCCATATGAGTGGATCAGGAGTCGGGAACAATTTATTGTCATGTCTATCATGTACTTGCGCACACAAAAGCAACGACGTTTCGTTCCACCCAGCCCACAACAGTGCAACACAAAAGATAAAAACACATATCCAAAAATGACACCAGCGAAAACATACAAAAAGAGAGAACAAGGCAAAAAAAGCAAAAACACAAACAGTTAACAACACAATCCAAAAAATGTCACTGTCCAGAGAACGAACGCCAGCCAGGAGGACTGCCGGTCTGCATGGGCTAGCAGTTAGCTTAGCCCACATGAGTTAGTTGGTTAGCTTAGCTTGGTGTATGTTTACATCGGGGTACCCGCGCCTCTTGGAAAACCTGGAAATGTAGGGACTAGTTTTCCGGTCCTGGAAAACGATAACATTGATCAGACGTCTTGGAGCTGTTACTGAGGTCACGGAGAACGGTGAAGTTGGGTTGTGGAAAAGTATTTCTACCAGCTGAGATCACGTAACGTGGCACGTCAGTGCAATCTCAACCGGTGGTTAAAGTTTGGGGTTCGTTTTCAGCGAGCGGCTTGAATGTACACAGTCCACGCAGAGGCTGTTGTGGCTTCTGCTTAAAGTTCATACTGAGGAACGTGACCTTGACGAGGCAAAAGTCCGAAAACGTCTTGAAAGACGAGAAAAAGAAAGTCCTGGAAAGTTGTGTCTTCAAAGTGTGGGAACCGTGTTGCATGCGTGTGTGTGGGAGGGGTGGTGGTGGTGGTGGGTGGGTGGGGTGGGGTGGGGGTTTACTGGACACAGGGTGCCTGTTGTTCTTCTCCCATATTTCGGATTTCTGGCTAATTTAGGGGAAGAGGAGAAGGAAGAGGAAGTTGGCGTTTCGGAGAGGAGGAAGGAATAGTGACTAAGGCAGCCTCTCGCCCTACTGTAAGTGACCCTGCGAAGGGGGGGGGGGGGGAGGGTCTTCACAGCCGCCCATCATCGGTCCTACGTATACAGTAGTCTGTTACGCTTGGTGAGCACAACTCTGGTTTCCCTTTCGAGTGGGTGCATTTCTGTTGCTCGTTTCATCTCTTGCTCTTTCCCCCCCCTCACTCTCTCTCTCTCTCTCTCTCTCTCTCTCTCTCTCTCTCTCTCTCTCTCTCTCTCTCTCTCTCTCTCTCTCTCTCTCTCTCTCTGTCCTCGCTCTCCTACACTGCGCCTTTGCAAACCACGTGCAGGACGAGGTGTCTGTCGGGTTGTGTATGTTGTCACTGGCATGACTGGAGAGTTGCTCGCACCTGGTAAGGGTTCGGTCTTTTTGTCGATGTATTTCACCGCCTGTCTCAGTTTTGAGCTGCTTTCTGCGTTAGTTTGCTGTTGAATCGGATGCGCCGCTGAAAACAACGTGAGGCGAGCTGTGACTACGGGCTTTGTGTCAACGGCAGCAGGACGCAGTTCCTTTTTAAGACCCAGACTTTGCGCAATGGCTGCAGTAGTTGTGGCGGAGGCAACAATGGTCTAGGAGACGGGGAAGCGACTGAGGGCGAGGGGCTTAAAGGTTCAAACTCGTCATTTTGATATTTGATTCATCATCATCTGCCAAGTAACGATACCGAAATGTTTGCTTGTCACAGCTTGGGGGGAAACGCTGAGATTTGCACGCGTTTCTCCGATTCATACAGCTGTAAAATGAGCGCTCGGGAGGTTTTTTTGGCTGCTGGTCCGACTACGTTCCAAGATGCCACTTTGGACTCTTTGAATTTATGATCTGTCATTATTTTTCGCATTATACAGACAAAGCGATCAATTGATTAATCCCAAAAAAAAGTAAATCAATAGATTAATTGATAATGAAATAAATCGTTTGCCGCAGTCCTGGTTATTTGGCAGGGTAATGGCTGTTGGTCAAATGAGAAGTGCTTGACTGATGGCTCTGTGTGAAGGGTAATCTGATGGCACTATAAATACACGCTTTGTTCAACTACTACACTTTCACCACACTTCAACTGGCTGACTGACTGTCTCTCTCTCTCTCTTTCTTCATCTGCTCATGTCTTACAGTCTGCACACATGCAAATGTTGAATGCATGCATTTGTGTCTTTCTGCAGACCCCCGGGGAGGGGGGGCGGGGGGTAAACAAAATGTCTGAACGGTCTAGTTTCAAGAAGGACGGCTTCGTCGGGCTCAGTTTGTAAAAACAAAAACAAAAGAAACGTTAATTTCTCTCAGCGTTGTTCTGAAGGATCCAGTGTGCTGTATGGGAAGTGTGTGTACATATGAAAGGACCGGAAGTAGGGCTGGCGTGATTATGGCTAAAGTGATAACCGTGATTAATTTGGCACAATATTGCGATCCGTGACGGACTGGCGGCCTGCACAGGGTGTCTCCCCCGCCTGCCGCCCAACGACTGCTGGGATAGGCTCCAGCACCTCCGCGACCCCGAAAGTAGGATAAAGCGGTTTGGATAGTGGATGGAGGGGTTGTGATCGCAATTATTTATCACGATTATTCATCCGTTTTGGTGAGTAGAGCTGTTTTATCGCCCTTGAGCGTTTTAAATGAACAGAAAACTGCCTAATGTATTTCATAAACCCTATAGATAAATACATATTCAAACGTATAAATCTTCAACTCAAAGTAATATGTTCTTCACACGAATTCAGCCATCCATCCATTATCCCAACCGCTTAGCCTGCTCTCCGGGTCGCGGGGATGCTGGGGAGCCTACCCCAACAGTCATTGGGCGGCAGGCGGGGAGACACCCTGGACGGGCCGCCGGGCCGTCACAGGGTCACATGAATTCAGTCTTCTGAAAACATCAGTGAAATCTGACTTTTTAAAAAAAAAAAAAAAAAGAACGGCACCAAATACAGAGAACGGATCCCTAATCAAGAAAAAGGTACTTGGGTCGAATTAACGCTGGGAAATTAGGCCCCGGTCAATTAACTGCGAAAGCCGATATTGAAATGAATACGCGGTTAATTTTGCGGCCCGAGTCAGAAGTTGGGATTGATGTGCTGAGCCGCCGCGGCTGTGGTGCGAGAGGCCTCCCTATGCGTCCTTCCCTGGGTCGTGTGCAGAGGAAGTTGCTTAACTCCCTGATATCGCTGTGACATCGGTTGCGAAAGCTGATGGAAGGGAAAGGGCCGTGCTGCGTCGTGGTTATCGCCGACGAAGCTGCTCCGTTGTCTTTCGCGCGTCTTATCTTGGTAGATAAGCCAGCCGTCCTTTTCACCACGAGCGCCACGTATCTTTCTCCTCGGCAGATCCGTGCGGCCGGGGCGGCGCGAGTAAGGAGAGCAGGACTCGCTTGACGGACGGCACAACCCGAGGCATCTCACCTGAGAGGTGTAACGGGTTTCTCGTACACAGACTTGCTCTGGGATACAAGTCTAGACGTCCGCCGAAATCCCTCCCAACGGCAGCAGAAAGCTGACGCACAATGAGCTCTGCCAAGTTTGTGGAGTCGGATGATTCATTGTGATGGATGGAGTGGGAAAAAGTTTGTCAGTGAGAAGTGTTTGGTTACAAGATGTGTCAGAGGGGGGCTGTGTAGAGAATGACACCTAAAGCCTCTGAAGTCCTGGTTTAAATACACCCTGAGCTGAGCTAAGACTTAGGTTTTTAAAACCTCCATTATTTGTTTATTCACTGACCTTTCATTGTGTCTTGGCGTATTGTTAAGTTATATGGTTCTGACTTCGGCGGCACAGTGGCTAGCACGGTCGCCTCACAGCAAGAAGGTCCTGGGTTCGAGCCCCGGGGTAGTCCAACCTTGGGGTCGTCCCAGGTCGTCCTCTGTGTGGAGTTTGCATGTTCTCCCCGTGTCTGCGTGGGGTTCCTCTGGGTGCTCCGGTTTCCTCCCACAGTCCAAAGACATGTAGGTCAGTTGAACCCGACTCACTGAATTGTCCCTAGGTGTGAATGTGTGTGTCGACCCCGTGATGGACTGGCAGCCTGTCCCGGGTGTCTCCCCACCTGCTGCCCAGCGACTGCTGGGATAGGCTCCAGCATCCCCGCGACCCTGAGTAGGATAAGTGGTGTGGATAACGGATGGATGGGTGGTTCTGACTTCTGGTAGTGACCCACCCAAGATGGCCGTATAGGAGAAGAAGGGGCTCAGCCGACCTATCAAAACCCCGTAAAAGTTGTATTATGAAGTCTGCGGTGGTGTAGCGGTCTAAGCATCGGCTTTGTGTCGATGCAGTTGCCCACTGGGGAAGGGGGTTCGCGCCCCGGTCTCGTCAGATCCGACTATGGCCGGACTCGATGAAGCAGCGATCATTGGCAACGCCGTCTTCGGGAGGGGGGCGGAGTCGGCTTGTGTTCGTCACGTGAATGCGTCTCTGGGTGTGTCGGAAAAAACAGCGGTTCGGCCCGGAGTCGCCTTGTCCCGGAAGTGGGGAGGCGTCTCCTTCGAGACTGCCGGCCGGAGAGATGCAGTTGGCGAACGCGTGCAGTACGAGGGCGGGTGTTTGAATTAAAATAGGGATCGATTGGCCACTAAATTGGGAGAAAATGAGAAATAAATTTATAGAAAAAAAAGTTGTATTAGGAGTCACAAATCTTCTGTACAACAGTGAGATAATGCTCTTTTGAAATATTGGCGCAAAAGAGCCACTACTTCACGAGCAACCTTGCTCAGAATAAGTGCGGTAAAGCCTTGCCAGGTAATGCTGAGGAAGAAGCCAAAATGGCAACGACAGACACTGCTGAATTTAGTGATGGAGTTACAGGGCATCCGAAGCATCCTTGAGAACCTCGCCAAAGACCTGGCAGGAAGGAAGAACAGGGTTGGACTACCTAAACCGCATGGTTAAGAACACGGGCAACAGAATTACCGAAGCCCAATCACGGATATCCAATCTGGAGGATGAAGAAGCCGAGGGAGGTCTGATACTACATGACATTTCCAAGCAAAACACTGTCCTACGGGGAAAAGTGGCCGGGTCGGAGGGGTGTTCATGTCGCCAGAGTATTCGTATCGCAGGAGTGAAAGGAGGCTTAGAGGGGCAAGATATGGGTGGCGTCACTAAAACTTGACTAAGAGAGGCTCTTGAGATTAACGTCGATGACTGGTATGAGGTAGACAGGACACATCGGGTCAGAAGGCCACCAAGCGATACCTCCAGACCCCAACATATCATTGCCCGGTTCCTCCGGGACGAAGCCAAGACTAGCGTTGTGACAGCGGCGAAGAAAAAAGAAACCGCTCATCTGGAAAGAAGAGGAGAGCCACTAGTCATTGTACAGGTTACTGTGACATTTGTCCTCTGCATGTAACCCATCCTATTGTATAGGAGCAGTGTGGCGCTGCAGCACCCGGGGAAGAACTTCAGTTCTTTGCATTGCCTTGCTCAGGGGCACAGGCAGGAGTATTAACCTTGACATGCATATGTATTTTAAAAAAAAAACTAACATGCATGTCTTTGTGATGGTGGGAGGAAACCGGAGCACCCGGAGAAAACCCACACAGACACGGGGACAACATGCAAACTCCAAACAGAGAGGGCCGGGGTTCGAACCCAGAACCTTCTTGCTGTGAGGCGACAGTGCTAACCCCCGGGCCACCGTGCCACCCGCGCACGGATTTTGGTTTTTTTCCCCCAAGATTACGCCCAGGATGTACAGGAAAAACGAGAGAAATCGGATGAGGTGCGGCGTTTACTACAGCAGAACATCGTCGACTACGCTCTGCGACAGGCGACAACGGTGGCCTTCACACTGCAAAACTGGTGGTACCGGTTTAGCAGCCCTGCCGAGGCCCAGAGCTTCCTCTCCTGTGTAGGAGACGAGGATCCAGCAGACTTTAACGGAAGGTGAACATATGGACGTGTTCCCCCCGCCCCCCCCACCACCCTCCCGAACAGGCGTCCTGACCGACCTGAGGAGGCGCTAGTGCAGCGACCAGGACACATACCCACATCCGGCTTCCCACCCGCAGACACGGCCAATTGTGTCTGTAGGGGACGCCCGACCAAGCCGGAGGTAACACGGGGATTCGAACCGGCGATCCCCGTGTTGGTAAGCAGCGGAATAGACCGCTATGCTACCCGGACGCCCCGATTTATTTTTGCATATCATAGTAGCTCATCAGTACATATCCTGGTAGGTCATCATGACAAGACCGCCATCGGTGCTGTGCCCTCCCAGGGGTACCGATGGAAACTATCAAATCCGCTGCGGCGCCCCCTGGGAACCGGGGGAACAAGCCGAAAGAAGAGGAAGAGATAGTAGATCGTCATTATTACCCAGTCATACCAACTCCTAAAACATGAACTAACCTTCCTTAAGCTTGATTTAAAAAAAAATAAAAATAGCATAAAGATAATAAATAGGAAATTCCTCCAAGACCCGCGAGCAGTTCGGAGGAAAACACACTGGTGATTAAGTTCAGATAAACCTGTGAAAGATCAGGGGCCGTGACATGCAAAACAGAGTGAATGTCACAAAGCAACACAGATGATTTTCTCCCAGCGGCTTTGCACACAGAGCCACACTTTACCTTGATAGACACGCACACGCACACACACACACACACACACACACACACACACACACACACACACACACACACACACACACACACACACTTTGTCTTGATGTGGTTCATTGCACCTGTTGTTTCTGCCGGGGGAAGTGTACAGTTTGAGGTGCGGCCTACCTTTATCGCACAGCACAGATCTCTGCTCGGAGATCCCGGGGATCTGGAGTACTCCAGAACCCACGACCCACGTTTTCATCGGTAAAACCACGCCTTGTGAAAAAGCTTCTGTGAAATCATGTCTTTTCCTTTCTTTCTTTCCCCTTTCCTTCCACCCCGTTCTGTCTCTGCCCGCTCCTCCCCGCTCCGCTCCTGCTGCCCTCCAGCATCCCCCTCCGCAGACCGCCGACCACCCTCCTCAGGGTGTCGAGAAATGTAGTCCGCAGCTCGGGCAGCGCGTATCCCTGCTTGCAAACACCACGTCGTCTTCTCAGACAGGTAATTGCGTCGGTGTGGTTTGTTTGTGTGTGTGTGCGTGTGAGTGCACGCGCATGCGTGTCTTTTGTACCGCTGTTGTCATCCGCGTGCTGGGACTGGGCCGGGTTTTGCAAACGGCGATTCTCGGGGGGGGGGGGGGGGGCAAGAGGTGGAGTACAGCGGCGGTTGCGTGGAGTAACGAGAGGGAGGCGTGCACCGGTTTTGCCCCGGTGGTGCCCGTGTCTCCGTTGTTTGCCGCTGGTCACCACAGAAAAGAGAATCGGGCTTTTTAAAATCTGACATCAGTTGTCATTGGTTACACCGGTGAGTGTGTTGGTCATAGGGAGCTTGCATAAAAATGGTCTGCCTGCCCGCCCAGCTCCTTGCCTGACTATCTGCCAGCCGGTCTCCCCTGTCTGTACTCATATAGGCATGAAATGAGGGGATGCAGCTGTTTGTGTATCTGTGAGACCAAAGAGGAAGGGGTAAGGAGCTCATATTTGCCATGCCAGCCTTGTCACACTATCCTGTTGACCCTCTTGCCGCCGGCAGCGTTGCTCAACGGCAGTTGGGGGGGGGGGCCGTGTTCAGGAAGAGGCCGTGCACGAGCTTTAGAGCATTTCTACAAATGCAAACGTATGAAGGCTGACCCATTATATCAACACACACATGCATGCAGACATGCGTGTATTTATACACCCACACACACACACACACACATGCAAACACACCCACACACACACACAAACCCCTTCCGTATAAAGCCGTCTGCCTGCCTCTTCTAACAACCAAAATAACGCCCCTGCTCTCTGTTCCCCTTTTCAGGAACACCCTGTTCTCCAGAGCGATGTGTAATTTGTGTGTATGTGCACGGGTGTAGGTGTGGGTGTAGTGCATGAAAGAGAGACGGAGATGCAGAGGCTGATGAAGTGCACGCAGTATCAGCTATTACTTTCATGGACTCCTTCCAAAGGAAATGAGTGATTAATTGGTTAAAATGTCCCCCCCCCCGCGCCCGAGCCGTTCTAATCGGTTAGAAGTTCGACGCCGGTATCACACTTAACACGAACGCTCAGCTACACTTACGCCTCAAAATCACATCGTCGCCCACACACGAACGAGGGTGTTTAGGTTTCGGATCTGCGCTCCTCATCCGTTCGTATGTCAGGGCAGGACTGGTGGCGCGAGCAAATGCAGACTGGGAGCCGTGTTTGTTTTACTAGAACGACCAAGGCGGTCATTTTGACCGTTTTTGGATTTTCAAAGTTTAATAACTTTGTGTGTGTGTGTGGGGTGGGGTGGGGTGGGGGATACAGACCTGCCGCCCCCCGAATGCACCTAAAACTGCATATATTTGCATTAAGATGAGTTTAGGTCGGTTGCACCAAAATTTTATAGGATCTACCTTAAAACGAACATGAGCGGTTAAAACGACTGCGCGTCATTTGCGCGTCATCGTGCGCGGCGTGTCGCTCTTTATGACGCGTTGGTTACGTCATTTCCTTCGTCTAGAAACACGCTAGCGTCATCGTGCGCGGCGTGTCGCTCTTTATGACGCGTTGGTCACGTCATTTCCTTCGTCTAGAAACACGCTAGCGTCCTCCAGTGCAGAGTAACGGTCTAAACTTGACTTTTGATTATTTCCAACGTGTCTGGTCGCAGACGCCGTTTCAGACGCACCATGACCACCACCGAGGGGCTGCAGTACACACAGGCGTTGGACAACGGCGATTGTAAATTGTTTGAAAATTGTGTTAAAGTTGTTAAAATGTTAATTTTGGGTGTCAGTTTCTTAACAGTCACACTAACATATGTAATGCATTAATGTCTCCATTAGGTATTCAGCTTGACAGAATACAGAGTTTAAAAACCGGGGCGGTCATTTTGACCGCCCGTGGTCGTTGTAATCAAATTCCGGTCGTTGTTTGGGACTGTTTCCATCGTTATTTTCATTTAAAAAAATTTTTTACGTTTTATCGGCCGTGTGACTTTGCTAGATTAGCAGTATGTGTTTTCTGTTTCGTTTTTCAGGTAATATTTTCACTTTTTCAGGCGGTTTAAATTGTGTAAAAATAGTATTACGGTTGTTAAAACGTGAATTTTGGTGTCAGTCGTTTCCTAACATACATACTAACATATGCAATGCATTAATATCTCAACTGGGTATTCATCTTGACAGAATACGGAGTTTAAAAAACCGGCGGTCACTTTGACCGCCCATGGTCGTTTCAGGTAGGAGTGAAATCCCGGTCGTTCTAGTGAGGCGAATGGGCGGCGTTTTGCATAGCGTTTTCCTAGCTGCAACCGCCACTCAAAGAGCTTTGCAGTTAATTGTTACCGCCCCCCCCCCACACACACACACACTGATGGCAGTGTCAACCATGCAAGGTGACCACCAGCTCATTGGGAGCAGTTAGTGTTTAGTGTCGCCACCCTCTTCTTCCATGGGGCAGAGTCGCCCTGTTATACAAGTAGCTGTTCGGCTTTTGATTCAGTCGGGTTGCTCTGGCGGCCCCCCCCCTTTTTTTTTAGTGCGCCTCTGAAATGTCAACGTATTTGTGTATGCGTTGGTGCCCGCAGTTAAGTTCTGTGTCAAAAAGACCAGCCTGGCATTACACAGCTGCACCTATTAATAGACAAGCCCCGCAAATTAACACCATGTCTCCGAGCAGAGGTACCGTCAACTCGCACGGACTCGCTTTGTATGTTGTGTGTCGTCGTGAAATGCATGTGTGTATTTTACCTATCGCCGCACACCACCGTAATACCTTTATTCCGCCCCAGTCTCAGCGTGAGTTTTGCAGAGAGCGACACATGGGTTGATTATTTTATACACCCGGGCTGCCCTGTGTGTGTGTGTGTGTGTGTGTGTTATATTCGAGATGTGTGTGACCGATCCCTGTCTCAGTCCAGGGTTGACCTCTGACCTGGCCATCCTCTGCTCGGTATCCGCCCACTGACTGGCGGTCTTTGAAGTGAAGTGGAGCGCCTGTGACATCACAGTGCTCTGCACACAATGGCAGCAGTGTGATGCCTCCTGCGTCACAGATGCCTGCTCAGCCCAGTGGATGTCGGGCAACTGGAAGACCCATGTGGGAGAGCATGCTGCCCGGCAGCAGTGTGTCACCATGAGGGATCAGGAAGTGATATCTGCTCTGTGTGTGTGTGTGTGTGTGTGTGTGTGTGTGTGTGTGTGTGTGTGTGTGAGAGAGAGAGGGGATGTCATTAGTGGAATAACTTCGTCATCACTGGACACCTTGTGATATACATTACATATATGTTGTTTTCCTACAGCTGTGCATGTGTCATCAAAGACCTCACGTGTGCGTATTTTCATTTGCGTCTAGACAGATTTTTTTTCTCTCTCTCCAGGAGAAAGGGCAGTTAATCTGATAGTAGGGCGACGCATTCCTGCATATCGAGCGACATACTTTACTTAGAGTGGACTCGAACCTGGATGTGAGAGTCCGACGGTGTTCCGTAGTAGGGCTGCGCCAAAAAAAGTCGATACCGCTAAGTATTGCAATTTTCCCCCCCTATACTTTATTGATTTTTCAACCCCTCATATCGTAAATGCATTTTTCAGGGGGATCCCCCCCCTTTTTTTTCCTCCCCGATTGTATCCGGTCAATTATCCCACTCTTCCGAGCCGTCCGGGTCACTGCTCCACCCCCTCTGCAGATCCGGGGAGGGCTGCAGACTACCACATGCCTCCTCCGATACATGTGGAGTCGCCAGCCGCTTCTTTTCACCCGACAGTGAGGAGTTTCACCAGGGGGGACGTAGCGTGTGGGAGGATCACGCTATTCCCCCCAGTTCCCCCCTCCTCCCTGAACAGGCGCCCTGACCGACCAGAGGAGGCGCTAGTGCAGCGACCAGGACACATACTCAACTTGGCCAAGTACAGTTTAGAGAAAAAAAGTGGGGGGGGGGGGGGAAGGTAACGTGATGTAAATATTAGACTACCCAGGTGGTAATCAGCAAGTTGCATTTTCAGCTACATTCAAGGCTCGGCGCTTTCGGTTTTTTACGGATTTTCACCGAAAAATACCCAGATTTTTCACCCGGACTTTATGTTTCCACGGATCCAAAAGTTGTTTCTGTGCATGTGAGGTTATGTAACGGTGTCCTCTTGTGGCGAAATTTGGCATGCTGGATGGCTTTGAAAAATAAAAGCCGAGAACGCCGAGCCTTGGCTATATTTTAAAACTTTCAGTAAATTACGTAGTATTGCATTGTATCGCAATATGTATGGTATCGCAATATATCGTGATACAATCGTATCGTGATCTGTGTATCGTGATACAATTGTATCTTGACCCGTGTATCGTGATACAATTGTATCTTGACCCGTGTATCGTGATACAATTGTATCTTGACCCGTGTATAGTGATACAATTGTATCTTGACCCGTGTATCGTGATACAATTGTATCTTGACCCGTGTATCGTGATACAATTGTATCTTGACCCGTGTATCGTGATACAATTGTATCTTGACCCGTGTATCGTGATACAATTGTATCTTGACCCATGTATCGTGATACAATTGTATCTTGACCCATGTATCGTGATGCATATCGTATTGTGACCCGTGTATCGTGATGCATATCGTATTGTGACCCGTGTATCGTGATGCATATCGTATTGTGACCCGTGTATCGTGATGCATATCGCATTGTGACCCATGTATCGTGATGCATATCGTATTGTGACCCATGTATCGTGATGCATATCGTATTGTGACCCATGTATCGTGATGCATATCGTATTGTGACCCATGTATCGTGATGCATATCATACTGTGACCCGTGTATCGTGATGCGTATCGTATTGTGACCCGTGTATCGTGATGCGTATCGTATTGTGACCCGTGTATCGTGATGCATATCGTATTGTGACCCGTGTATCGTGATGCGTATCGTATTGTGACCCGTGTGTCGTGATGCATATCGCATTGTGACCCATGTATCGTGATGCATATCGTATTGTGACCCATGTATCGTGATGCGTATCGTATTGTGACCCATGTATCGTGATGCATATCGTATTGTGACCCGTGTGTCGTGATGCATATCGTATTGTGACCCATGTATCGTGATGCGTATCGTATTGTGACCCGTGTGTCGTGATGCATATCGCATTGTGACCCGTGTGTCGTGATGCATATCGCATTGTGACCCATGTATCGTGATACAATCGTATTGTGACCCATGTATCGTGATACAATCGTATTGTGACCCATGTATCGTGATGCATATCGTATTGTGACCCATGTATCGTAATGCATATTGTATTGTGACCCGTGTATCGTGATACAATTGTATTGTGACCCATGTATCGTGATACAATTGTATTGTGACCCATGTATCGTGATGCATATCGTATTGTGACCCGTGTATCGTGATGCATATCGTATTGTGACCCATGTATTCTAATGCATATTGTATTGTGACCCATGTATCGTGATACAATTGTATTGTGACCCATGTATCGTGATACAATTGTATTGTGACCCATGTATCGTGATGCATATCGTATTGTGACCCGTGTATCATGATGCGTATCGTATTGTGACCCATGTATCGTGATACAATCGTATTGTGACCCATGTATCGTGATACAATCGTATTGTGACCCATGTATCGTGATGCATATCGTATTGTGACCCGTGTATCGTGATGCGTATCGTATTGTGACCCATGTATCGTGATACAATCGTATTGCGACCCATGTATCGTGATACAATTGTATTGTGACCCATGTATCGTGATACAATTGTATTGTGACCCATGTATCGTGATACAATTCTATTGTGACCCATGTATCGTGATGCATATCGTATTGTGACCCGTGTATCGTGATGCGTATCGTATTGTGACCCGTGTATCGTGATGCGTATCGTATTGCGACCCATGTATCGTGATACAATCGTATTGTGACCCGTGTATCGTGATACAATCGTATTGTGACCCGTGTATCGTGATGCGTATCGTATTGTGACCCGTGTATCGTGATGCGTATCGTATTGCGACCCATGTATCGTGATACAATCGTATTGTGACCCGTGTATCGTGATACAATCGTATTGTGACCCGTGTATCGTGATGCGTATCATATTGTGACCCGTGTATCGTGATGCGTATCGTATTGCGACCCATGTATCGTGATACAATCGTATTGTGACCCGTGTATCGTGATGCGTATCGTATCGGGACGTCCTTGCCAATACCCAGCCCTACTCCACATAGCCTTGCCCACTTGTAAAATTACATTTTCAGGCCTTGTTTCTTAGTAAAAACACATTGTGCGCCGGGTTATCGACGAACCTCCGTGTCATGGGCAGCGTTCCTTGCTCAGTAGAAGTGCTGAGATACGCCTGTGTGTGCAAGCGGGACGACGTGAGGTCCAACAGTATCACAGAAAGGATGTTAAGTTGCTTTCTGAGCCGTTTTTGACTTCGTGTGTACCACTAAAAGTGGTTTTCCAGTCCTGTCCAGTGGGATGTATGGGAAGCTATACTTTTTTTTTTTTTTTTTTTTTTTTTTATTAGCGGAGACAGAGAGGCACTTGTCCCTTTCTGGAAGGTTGGCATTCCTGTGCTGCCAATTGAGTTTGGAGATGTAATCACCTCATTCGGCAGGTTCTATAAATACACCGCGCAGCATTCTGGCACTGTGTACGCATTCGTGCGTTTGTGTGTGTGTGTGTGTGTGTGTGTGTGTACGTGTGCGCGTCTGTGTTCAACAAACTTTTCCAGCTGGCGACGACCTGTAGCAGGTTGAGTCATAGGTCACAGGCCTGTTTCTGGGCCCTCCTCCTGCAGCTCCTGTGCGTGGCGGGCGGGTCCGGCAGGAGTTGCTGTCCGCGCCTCGGCGTCGGGAGAGGGGAGCGCACAATGTTGGCAAGCGGGCGTCCACTGTTTCTTCATGGTAATAACAACGGCGTTTGTCTCCGCGCGCAATTTGGAGCGACTATGTTGAGGAGTCAGCTTCCCCCCCCCCCCCCCCCCGGAGTCAAAGGTCCGATATTTGTGCGTTTGTAAATGTTGTGCGCTGATGTGCGCGTCCCCGGGCGCGAGTGTGCGTTTGGGCGTGTGGGCCGGCCCCCGTGGGCACAAAGCAGGGCAGTGTGTGCCCTCTCGGTCGGGGTGCTGAAATCTACACGTCGAACAACAGGCGGCTTCAGTGCTTCTCAATAGGAGCTGCCCTTCTTATTGTACCCCATGCACAATGAGCTTTTCTCTCTCTCTCTCTCTCTCTCTCTCTCTCTCTCTCTCTCTCTCTCTCTCTCTCTCTCTCCCCCTCCCTCTCCCTCCCCATCTCTCTTTACTGCCATATACGGACGGGGACTCGGGTTAGAGTTTAACGTATCCGGTCCCGATTGGTCGCCGAGACCCTGGCTATCTCTCGTCGCCGCCTTTCTCGCAGTGTAGCAGGGGCAGTAAAGTGGACAGTAGGGCAGAGCGGAGGCCTGGGTTCGAGAGGTTCTCGCTGTAAACCTACTTCACGTAAAAAGCCAAGTCATGTGGGGAAGGAACCTGGTGCGCCGTCATTGCAAAAGTGGAACTGTCTCGCCCGGGACTCCCCAGAAAAATGTACGGGCCCGTGTTTGTGTGTGTGTGTGCGTTTGTTCGCGTGTGTGTGGGCGTTTATTTGTTTGTGTATATGAGAGAGAGAGAGAGGGAGAGGGAGAGAGAGAGGGGAGGGGAAAAAAAAGAAAGAAAATGACTCGGGGAGTGTATTAAAATTGGTGAGGTTGTTCCCCTCCGTCGGCTCACATGATCACCCCACAACAACAGCGCCACATGACTCCCACATGACCTCGAAACCGTGGCCACGGTTATGCTCCTCCACCAGACTCCCGTATTGGTAGGGGGGGGGGGCCGACTGGAGCTGTTGTATAACTAGCGACTATCCTCACCTCAGCAACCCCCCCCCTCATATCTTTGATAATTGATGTAACAACAGTAGTTGTGTTTCCATCCCAACTTTCACGTTCATTTAGAGCAAATAATTACATTTTGCAGGATGCTGTTGAAGCCGCGTCTCTATCGGCTCCGTCTCGGCGGATAAAACCTTGAACGAAGGCTTATTTATATGTGTATATATCCTTCCATATCTGCAAGAAAGATGACTCGGTTATGATAAAGAAACAGCTGATGTTTTGGTTCAATTATATTCTCATTTCCTTTTCTATCTGGCGAACGCGTTCCCATCGCGATTCTTGGAATTTCTTTGTATCGGGAGAAAAAAAAAAGTGAATTGACCTCCAGCGGACCCGCAACTTTTATGCAAAAATTGAGGGACTTTATTCTACATGTACTGTTTCCGTCAAGATTTTTTCTTTTTTTTTTTTTATTCAAAATGACACATTTTGCATAAAAACACTTGGATGGAAGCAGGGTTCGTGACACGGGCACGCTGCACGGGCGTTGAGAGATGCACGTGGAGCTTCGCCCGATTTCAGCGTCATTTAACTGAGACTCCATTCATGCTTGTGTGCTCTAGTATTTTTTTGTGTGTTCATGTGCTCTTTTTAATACTTCCATTGTTTTTTTTTTAACCTCATTTTCTGTGCAGTTGTATGTTTTATATTTTTGTGCCTGACCATGTTATAGTATGTCTATATAAGCTTTTACCTCCTTACATGACCATATATATATATATATATATATATATATATATATAGTATAGAATATATATAATCCAGTGATTCAAGTAAATTCTTCATGACTCATAAAGAATTTACTTGAATCACTGGATTATTTTGCTCCTTATTTGTTGAGCAATTTTCCTATCCTTGAGTTTTTATTTTAACAAAGTTTTATATATATATATATATATATATATATATATATATATATATCCTGAAACCATCAATGGTGTTGATAAAAGTGCTCAACAAATGAGGAGCAGCATATTAGGACTATTGTATCAACGTTTTTTTTAACACAATATTCTTTATATATTTAAAGCGGAATATTGTATCAAAGTTTTTTTTCCTCCATCTATCTTATAGAGAGAGAGAGAGAAATGGACAGGTTGATACGCTACGATGAATGCTCGATTCTGATTGGTTGCAGGGTGTCCATTAATTCCTTATGTGGATACCTACTAAGTAGTTCCAGTGAAACTGTTCGCCTTTATAAATTAATGTGCTGGCTGTTGCCTACCAACAAGGGGATCGTTGGTTCGAATCCCCGTGTTACCTCCGGCTTGGTCGGGCGCCCCTACAGACACAATTGGCCGTGTCTGCGGGTGGGAAGCCGGATGTGGGTATGTGTCCTGGTCGCTGCACTAGCGCCTCCTCTGGTCGGTCGGGGCGCCTGTTCAGGGGGGAGGGTGGACTGGGGGGAGTAGCGTGATCGTCCCACGTGCTACGTCCCCCTGGCGAAACTCCTCACTGTCAGGTGAGAAGAAGCGGCTGGTGACTTCACATGTATCGGAGGAGACATGTGGTAGTCTGCAGCCCTCCCCGGGTCGGCAGAGGGGGTGGAGGAACGACCGCGACAGCTTGGAAAAGGGGGGGGGGGATAAATCCATTAATGCACTGGCTGAAATATAGCAACATGGACGCAGTTAAAGCGTCTGACAATACGTACACATGGCCTATCATTTGTTCGTTGAAATCTCGATATTGATTTGGGGAAAATGACACGGCTGGATAGCTAGCTAGTCTTGTTGTTAAACATATTATTCAAGGCTCAGCGTTTCCGGTTTGTACCGATTTTCACCGAAAAATACCCAGATTTTTCAAAAGGAGCAGATTGGTTTAAACTGATTTTCACCTGGATTTTATGTTTCCACGGATCCAAAAGTTGTTCCTGTTCGTGTGAGGTTATGTAACAGTGTCCTCTTGTGGCGAAATTCGGCACGCTGGATGGCTTTGAAAAATAAAAACCCGAAAACGCTGAGCCTTGAACATATTGTCAAATTATATTTACGGTTTGTCAACCATATGAAAAGTTATTGACGCTGAATCCTGCTAGCATACCGTTAGCTTTCTGGCTCATAGCCGAGCCAAAAGGCTTTTATGAGCTGAGCAGACTAGAAATATCTCGCGTTCCCAAGTCGTATCTAAGGTTCATACTATTTACTGGGGTAGTGAACAACATTTCCATTGCATAAGAACCTTTCCGGATTGTAATGATTGTTCCAGGTAGTAGTCAAACCCTCGGGTGTTACTCGGGGAAACTGAGTTGTGGCTTGGGAAAAACTTTAGATTTTGTTTGCAAAATGCATGAAAATATAAATTAATGGTCTTGTTTTTTTTTCTTTGGCAAATGACTGTGGTATAGGTGGGATAGTGCCCTTCGAGGTGTCCGTTATCAGGAATTAATGGACTCTGCAGAAGCAACCTTATTCTGCTGCGTGTCGGGACAGTTCTGGCCTCCTCATCCTACATTAATTCCATTGCTCCCTGATAATGGACACCTCGTCGGGCATTATCTCTTGCATATCAGACTGGTTAGACATTGTGTATATGTGTGTGTATGTGTGTACACACACAACACTATGTATACTTCATGAGGTGAGGAGGTGGATGTCGGGGATGTTAGTTGAGTAGGTGGTTGCTGTTTAAATTGCCAGACAGACAGACAGTTAGGAAACTGGTTACTGTTTGATATAATTCATGTGTAACAATCCCTGTTCTTTTGTCCTCCCCCCCCCCCCCACAGTGCCGCAACACTCTTTCGGGCTGGACTGCGGTGCGTTGACGTCGGCTCGCCCTCCCCTCCCCCCTCGCCCCCCAGCAATGGCCTCACGCATCGGCTTGCGAATGCAGGTAACACAAGGTCCACAGTCCACTGACCTCCAATACAAATGCAGACCCAACATTACAGTAGCTGGTCCCGATGCCGTTGGTCCACAATGAAGACTGGGAGAGGAGGGTCTTAAAAGTTTGCTGTCTTGTTTTTGGACTGTAGTAGCTGGTGTATTTACTACAAAGTTTTTTTTTTTTTTTTTTTTTTGCGCTACCATTTTATTTTGAAACGGCTAAAGATAACTTCACTGTCGCTTTTTACTGCAGTTGGTTTCATTATTTACTTTCAGATTAGCTGCTTTCTCGGAGCTCCCCTTCACCCAACAGATATAGCCATGTCATAGTGAAAGTTGGTGTCGGGTTTTGAGAGAACTAGTTCTGACTTGGAATCGAAGTGAGTTTCGAAGCAGCTCATCAAGTCCTCAAAGCTTAGTTTCACTTGTGTCTGCACAGCAAGTGAAATGCAGCGAGCATTAAAAAGGGCATCCGGCTGGCGTGGCGGTCCATTCCGTTGCCTACCAGCACGGGGGCCGCTGGTTCGAATCCCCGTGTTGCCTCTGGCTTGGTCAGGCGTCCTTACAGACACAATTGGCCTTGTCTGCAGTTGGGAAGCTGGATTTTGGGTGTGTGTCCTGCTCGCCGTACTAGTGCCTCCTCTCGTCGGTCGGGGCGCCTGTTCGGGGGGGGGGGTAACTGGGGGTGAATAGCGTGATCCTCCCTTGCGCTACGTCCCCCTGGTGAAACTCCTCACTGTCAGGTGAAAAGCAGCAACTGGCGACTCCACATGTATCAGAGGAGGCATGTGGTAGTCTGCAGCCCTCCCCGGATCGGCAGAGGGGGTGGAGCAGCGACCGGGGCGGCTCGGAAGACTGGGGTAGTTGGCCGGATACAACTGGGGAGAAAATAGGGGGGGGGGAGTGCCAGGATCTGTTGGCCTAACTTCCCCATCACTGGCCACGCTGTGTCTTAACGCAGCACGTAGACTGTTCGGCACTACGATGGCCAACTTCATTAAGGAAAACGTGGATGCAGCACACGCTGATCATTAGAGTGAGACAGCTTCAAGAGCCACCAATATGGTGAGGCAGTAAATGTAGCTTGATTTACATCTGAAACGAACATGGTGTAAGTGTCTCTCCTCCGGTCACACCTCTGCAGCCAGCATGTTTGAATGAGCCTTTTTACATCACATCACATCACATCACATCACATCACATCACATCATGTTACATCACATCACATCATGTTACATCACATCACATCATGTTACATCACATCACATCACATCATGTTACATTACATCACATCACATCATGTTACATCACATTACATCACATCACATTACATCACATCACATCATGTTACATTACATCACATCACATCATGTTACATCACATTACATCACATCACATTACATCACATCACATCATGTTACATTACATCACATCACATCATGTTACATCACATTACATCACATCACATTACATCACATCACATCACATCACATCATTTTACATCACATTACATCACATCACATTACATCACATCACGTTACATTACATCACATCACATCATGTTACATCACATTACATCACATCACATTACATCACATCACATCACATCATGTTACATCACATCATGTTACATCACATCACATCACATCACATTACATGCATGTGTGGTTTTTTTGTGGAATAAGTGTGTGTAAATGTCTGCGCCTCTCACCGTATCTGCAGCTGATGCGAG
>NC_079212.1:139214886-139227386 GCF_029633865.1 Lampris incognitus | reverse complement strand
GTGTGTGAGGTTTATGTGTGACTTTGTCAGCTGTTGCCAACTAACTGGCTTAAATATGTCTAATTATGATCGTGGTTTAAACGCTCCATTATGGTCTCGCAGCAGTAATTACAGCTTAACGAGGGGCACAGCAGAATGCGAAGCACTTTGAACCTGTCAGACTTTGACCATCTCGCCGCCTCTTGTTTTCTGCCCCCTCCCGCCCCTCTTAAAAAGAATATCGCTGAGACACGGCCATTGCAACGATAGTCCCCTTTGTGTTCACAAGCCAGTTCAGCCAGAAGCCTGACCTGCCAACAGGTCTCGAGCGCTTCTCCAAATTCAAGGCTCGTGACAGTTTTGCCCAGGTGTGATTCGGAGTGGACTCGATATTGTGAAGTCAAGTGAGAACACAAACCCGCCCTCTCATTTTCTCAAAGCGCAGTGTGGACGGATCACGGAGTCGGACATAGAAGGCTGCTATGCTCCCGATCACTGTGCATTATGTGTAGTGTGTTTTGCATATCACACGGGTGACCTCTTTTCCTCACTTTTCAACACAGATGGATGAGGTCATTGATGACATCATTAGCATGCAGTCAAGCTACGATGACATCCAGGCGTACATTGACCCCGTCCAGATGCCCAACACTGTAAGTGCAATGTGGAGAAATGGAGACCGTTATGCTGCAGCTGCAAAACATTATAGTCGTTTAAATAGTTACGTTTTTAGGGCACCTTCGTTTGTTATGCTGTTTTTACCACAAGCTGAAGGTCTTCTTTCAGCGGCAAAACTTTGCGGAGATATTTTCTTAAACTTGTGTGTCTTAGAAAAGGTAGATCATAGGAGGCATGTTGTGCTGTAAAAAGTTGGTAGAATATTTTATCACAAAACTACATCTTTAAGATGTCGTGATTTTAACCCACCAAGTGCTATTTCCTTCATAAGTCCACTTCTTATTTCCAAATCAGTTTAATGTGATTTTGAGCAATTTCATATAACAAGTGAAAATATTGAGAATATGAAGTGAAACTACGGAATCAGATTTGACTTCAAGATTAAATGGATGCAGAAAAAGGATAAATATCTTAACCGAACATGATTTCCACATTTCCGCTTCCGGTGTGATAAGATGGCGGCGCCAATTCACGTTTGCGGCGGCCTCACCCAGTACCATCAATGCAGCGTCTTTGTCTATGTCTGCGTCCAAGTTTGTCGTTGTGTGATGGCTGGGAGAGCTGGCGCTGGATCGACTGGGAGAAAGCTCTCCCATGCTTTCAGAAAAAAATGGGAATAAAAATGCTGTCAGGTCTGCTGCGTCCTGTGGGCCCAGGGACCACGGCCCTGCTCAGAGCTGCGCCCGAAGGGGTAACACCAAGGGCGGTCTGACAGGATGTGGAAGCAAGGCAGGCTAAGCTAACTGCTAGCCCATGCAGACCGGCAGTTCCGATAACACAGAGGGCGGTCTGGCGGCGGCCTCGCCTAGCCTTGATTGTGTTCTTAGTGTCGTTGTGTGGAGTGCGGGGAGGTGTGTCGAAGGTGTCTGGCTGGGAGAGCTGGCGTTGGATCCACTGAGGGAGCCTGGTCTGCTGCGTCCAGTGGGCCCAAGGACCATGGTCCTGACGGTAGCTCCGGCCGAAGAGGAAACACTGAGGGTGGTCTGACAGGACGCGGAAGCGGGGCAGGCTAAGCTAACTGCTAGCCCATGCAGACCTGCAGTTCCGACCGTCATCCTGGCTGGCATTTGTTCCCTTGGGCAGTAATTTTTTATTTTATTTTTTTATTTTGGATATGTGTGTTAGTTTGGATATGTGTATTCTTGAAGTTCTTGTAGTTTCTGGATGTGTGTTTTTGCCTTTGTGTTGCACCGCTGTGGGCCTGGGGAAACGATGTTTCGTTTCGTGTGTGCAAGTACCTGAAATGAAAGGACAAATAAAGTGTTCCTGAGTCCCCGATTTACATGTCAACCATGTCTTAAAAACACGCATGGCAAATTTACCACAGCATGTCAGCAGACATCACATACGCAGCTAATATCCATAATGAAAAAATAATTATGCATCAAAACGTGCAATATTCCTCCTGTCAGCCTCATTTGTATCCCCTCTTCTCATCAGGCGAATAGGGTGGCGGTTGATGATGATGAAGAGCAAACTGATGTGAATGACTGACGGGAATATCCCTTTAAAAAAGAGGCAATTTTTGATCGGGTGAATTTGAACTGACTGCTAAAATTAATCTCAAAAAATTCATAAAGAAACGCTAGCCAGTCCACGTGACTTGTTATTCACAAATGCAGATTAAAAACTTAAAATGCAATGTAAAGATATTATTTCTACAATAATATAAAAAAGGAAAACGAGGGCACCCGGGTAGCGTAGTGGTCTAATCCGTTGCCTCCCAACAGGGGGATTGCTAGTTCGATTCCCCGTGTTGGTCGAGCGTCCCTACAGACACAATTGGCCATCTCTGCGAGTGGGAGGCCAGATGTGGGTTTGTGTCCTGGTCGCTGTGCTGGCGTCTCCTCTGGTCAGTCAGGGCGCCTGTTCGGAGGGGAGGGGGGAATCGCGTGATCCTCCCACGCGCTACGTCTCCCTGGTGAAACTCCCCCCTGTCAGGTGAAAAGAAGCCGCTGGTGACTCCACATGTGTCGGAGGAGACATGTGGTAGGCTGCAGCCCTCCCCGGACTGGCAGAGGGGGTGAAGCAGCGACCGGGATGGCTCAGAAGAGTGGGATAATTGGCTGAGTACAATTAGGGAGAAAAAGAGGGAAAAATCTGTTAAAAAAAAAACCCCCACAAAAACCCAAATGCCCGGCCACGTAGGGCAGGTAACTCACACCATGTACAGCAGGATGAAGCAGGGTGAATCGCTGAGACGACATCTGGATGGCAGGGATTCTTCTTGCCGGCTCCTGGTACACTCCCCATTCCTCTAAGCAAGCGTGTGCTCGTGAGATGGCGCACATCCATGTCCCGCACGAACTAGCGCTAGCACCATGATTCTTACTAGCCTGCTAGCAGCTGACGTTAACAATGCTTTTATTCTCCCGTTTCTGTATTTGTTACAGTAACGAGGTTGCCGGCTGTGTTATGCTATGCGGGCAACGATTTATTACCAGGTTAAGCAGTATTATAGCTACGCTGACTTCCGTTCGACAAGGGACCTCACTATCGAAGGCCTACACTGCCGCCTCCTGCTTCGGTCCTCACCTGGCCTGCTGCACTTATACGCTTCAGACACAGCCCCACTGTTACACTGCTAGCCGCTACACCGCTAGCCTACGGTCTGGAAAAACACTCCGTGGGCCACCTTAGTCCGAAATCCCACCACTTACTACCCATGTATCGCTTAGCAACCGAACTATGAGGTCATAGATATCACCAGTGAGGTCTGCAAAAAGATTCTGCAGCTCACTGCAGAACTCTACACCCATACCTTAGGTTCAGAAATTCCTCCAACAGACCAGTGACAAGCTTCTCGACAGCCTTTAATTTTTCATCAAAGGCCATTGTAGCAGGGGCTGATTTGGGCCTGACTTGAAAGCTGCCAGGGCAGAGTTCTGATGAGTCAGGTACAGCTCTACATTCCTCATGTGCTGTTTGTGGCCTCTGTGACTGGCTCAGCTAGACTATGGCCTCTGAAAATTGCTCCATTGTGCCCGCTATCACAAAGTCCTTACGTTGGCCAGAGGTCTGTTTATGGTCTTTGGGTGGCACCTGAGTGCGATTGCAGAGGGCCTCCACCTAGGGACGAAAATTCCGCTCAGCAAACTGCAAAAAGGTCTTTGATTTCCCCTTAATTACAAGATGCTGGGACTCAGCCTCTACCATGAAACTCTGATTTGCTGCTGCATTGAGCGGACAACGAGGACTCAGTGTCTAAGCAAGGGTTGTGTAGGCTGCCATGGCGGGACACACTTTCCTCAACACAAGCAGAAAGCTGGCTGGCTCTCTGTAGCTAGTTCATGTCTCTCACGGTGTCCTCATCGACAGGTTTTAGAACCCCTTCTCCAGTAATTAGGGGCTCCTCTGTTGAGGCAGACGTGGCTACAGATATGCCTCTTTTTCTAAACCACTTCTTTGACTTTCCAAGGCACATTTTCGGGAAGTCACCCATAGCAGTGGCCATTTTGCAGAGTATGGATGGGCATGTGATGCACCCACTCGCATATATAACTGGTACGCCTTTCGCTATTTCCGGTGTCTGCAAGACTTCAGAAATTACTGCGTTAACTCTGTCAGCTGCTGCTTTCGCAACCAGTTTATTTACCTCGGCAGACAACTCTTTAAATGTCTCATCTAGCTGCCAAATATCAGACCAGAGCCACAGGCATGAAAAGACTTTCCAGGCTCTCATGGACAATTTCTTTGTCAAGATTTTTTTTTTTTTGCCATTTTCTGCCTTTTATTTGACAGCAATAGTCGAGAGAGAGACATAGGGTTAGTGGTTGTGTTAGGAAGGGCATCTGACATAAAATTTTGCCAAATCAGTATGTGGATTGACAAGACCATACTGGATCAGTTGAGGCCCGCATTAACAATGGCTAGCATTGGTGCTGTGCTCTCACAGGGTCCTGATGGAAACTGTAAAATCTGCTGTGGCGACCCCTGACAAACAAGTAAAAAGCTGAAAGAAGAAGAGGAGTCGAGAGACAAGCAGGAAAGGCAGGGGAGAGAGAGGGGATGACATGCAGCAGAGGGCCCGGGCTGAATTTGAACCCAGGCCACTGCGCTAAGGACTCAGCCTTATGCGATACATGCTCTACCAGCTGAGCTATCGCGGCGCCCCCAAGACACTTTCTTCTTTAAAAGTGAGATACTTAATCTCATTTGTCCTGTCCTGGGAACTTCGTGATGCAGTGGAGCTCCTTGACAGATCAAACAAAGGGACATTCTGATGCACCTGAATGAACTCCTGGACCCTGGGCAGGACATTCTCCAGGACAGCTGTGGCAGCTGCCTGGACAATGTCCATGGACAAGCCTGCCAAGCGGGCCAACATCTCAGGGTTTGTTGTTTGTGACACCATCGTCTTCCATTATTCTGGAGTCAGGTTGTCAGTGAACTGTTGGATGATCTGGTGGAGTTCAACCAAATTGACACGAATGTTGGCTACAATATTCGTCATTTTGTAGTCAATAAAAATTCTCTTCAAATCTGTTACGGTTGCTCTTCAAATCTCGTTGGTCTCCCAACGAAGTCTTGAAGTATACTGTAACGGAACAGCTATTAAAGAGACAGTACACCTATTTTTCCAAGTGGAAAAATACCAATTAAAGAGACAGTACACCTATTTTTCCAAGTGGCAAAATACCAATTAAAGAGACAGTACACCTATTTTTCCAAGTAAAAATACAGTACCCTGTCTCTTTAATTGCTGTGGCCCTCAGTATACTTGAAAACTTCTTTGGGAGAGCAATGTTAGAGATTTGAAGAGCGTTTTTATTGACTACGAAGTACGGTTGATCCAAACTGGGTTGGAAAAACGACAGACATGTCTAGACCCATGGCGCACCTGATGCGAGTTGCAAGCGCGTCCTAGTAAACATGGAGAAAAATAGGTGTATCGTCTCTTTAATTGCCGTGCTGTCGCAGTATAAAATGCGGTGGGCTCTGCGCTCGCCCTCGGTATACTTCAAAACTTCCTTGAGAGAGCAACGTGTGAAGGCAGTTAGTTCTTCCGTATAATTATGAATAACATTTGCTTACTTTTAATCTTTGACCATGTGTGGTGTCTGCAGTTCACTAGAGGCCTTCTCTCTGCCGGGTGACGTCATCCGGCGGAGTTTCTCGGGGGGGGGGGGTGCCGATGCAGCCGAGTCATCATTGCCGTGGCTTTGAATGGACTCTAAGCATAACAATGGCCTTGTCCAACTCATCGCTGCCTGCTCCTGCACACCTCTGTGCCCACCACAATTACTGTTACACGCCTCTTGTGTTTTTGGTTCCCGCCGCTGTCGACTACGGTGGCGACGGCCATGTCGTCGCATTTGCTGATGAACCGTGCAGAATGGCTTGTGTACTGTTGTGTGTCAGGAGACTTGAACATCTCATTCTCCATGACACACACACACACATACACACACACACACACACACACACACACAAAGGCACACTAAAGCAATTTAAAGTGTATAATTGATTTAACCACAGGCTGAATGAAACATCCTATCTATAAATTGTATTGGATAGTTACAGGACGGAGAGCCGCTGAGGAGAACTACACAGAGCTTTGTGTGTGAGGGGGAACAAACTCAGGAAAATTAACAATTAATCTGCCAGAAGTTAGAGTTCAACTTGTTTACAAGGCATTCGGGGGGGGGGAGGGAGGAGGAGGAGGAGGGGAAAAGGAGTAAAGGCGCGGGGCAGGAGGAGGGAAGGGGGATGAGGGTAATTTGTGCTAGGGGAAAACAGGCTGAAAGTCCAGATAGGGGAAAGTTCACTCTTGTTTGGTGGTGAACAGAGGTTAGAAGAGAGACAGTCGCTGCCGCTGAGGTCATTCTCCCTGGACAGGAGTGTGCGAGCCAAAGAGAGAGAGAGAGAGAGAGAGAGAGAGAGAGAGCGGGTGTGTGTGTGTGTGTAGAGTGTGTGGAAGAAGACGAAGAAGAAAAGAGCGGCCGGCCTGTTGAAGGAAGTGAGGGAGTGAGTGATGAAGGAGATGAATAAGACCTATGCCCTTGTGGAAGTGATTGACGGAGAACAGATTCAACTGGTGAGGCGCTGTATTTTTGTTGTTTCTAGACCCGCGTGTCACCGTTTCTCTGTGTGCGCGAGATGGTGCTTGCGTCTATGTGTTGTGTGTGTGTGTTGCGTGTACATACACACCTGTTCCCACACCGCATGTCTGCATGCATTGCGACGACCAGCTTCGGTTGTGTTGGGAGAGTTTGCTCTCCCTTTCAGTCTCGTCTCTGTGGGGGTGGGGTGTGACGTGAACTTGATGCAGGGTGGTGCAGGGCAGCGGGTCTACTCTTAACTCCCAACGTCCGCTCTCTGATTAGGGGACAGGCCCCCACCCGCCCGCCCGCCCGCCTTGCCCGCCCTCCCCCTGGAGCGGCTGTTGCCGGCCAGCGCTAGCTCTACTGTACGAGTGTAATCGGGACCGAGGGGAAGGGGCTTGGGGGGGCGATTTGGACGGGTCTTTGGATGTGACGTCTGTAGAGGACGGGGTCGCGGCGGTGGAGAAACGAGTATCTGGCAGCGTTTCAGAGCGGGGATGCGGCTGGCAGTTTGACAAACGGTCAGGGACATTACACGGCATGCTACTGTGAAGGTCACCCATGGACACACTGTTCTAGCTCGCCGCTTTAGTCTGGCTCCACAGCTGTGTGTGTGTGTCTGTGTGTGTCTGTGTGCATGTGTGTGTATGTATGTGGGGGGAGAGAGAGAGGGAGAAGGGGGGAGGAGGGGGGGAAAGAGTGGAGCTAAATAGACTTTGTCTCTGCCTTTGTATGTTAGTTTCACTTATTCAGTTGATTGAGCATTCTGTGTTTGTGTGTGTGTGTGTGTTTGTGTGTGTGTGTGTGTGTGTGTGTGTGTGTGTGTGTGCGTGTGTGTGTTGGGGAATTTATGTTGTTCCGTCATGGCAATTGATTAGATTAGGCTATTGATCCACCCTGTGGTAGATCAGTTTGTCAAGCTTGAAAGGAATTTGAGTGGCGAGAGAGAGAGAGAGAGAGAGAGAGAGAGAGAGAGAGAGAGAGAGAGAGAGAGAGAGAGAGAGAGAGAGAGAGAGAGAGAGGATGACAATGAGAGGCCTTTGTAGCCGACTCTCGCAATAATGCACATCAATAAGTCGCATTCCTTGCAACTTAAAGACAACAGTGGAAAACAGAATTAAGATGACTGCTGAAATTGATTGAATTGATGTGTTTTTCTGTTTTCACATATGAAAAAGAAAACCAAACTTGTGAGAAGGTGGAGATAGCTGTGAAAACTTATTTTTTTTCCTCCTGGAAATATGCAAATGTTCCAGTCATATTCATGTTAACTAACTAATAATCCTTTAGTGAATGCAACTCACTTGGCTAATCCTGATGGGAATTATGGTAGCTTGGAATTTCTGGAATCTCCCAGTTCTGGTGTGTGTGTGTGTGTGTGTGTGTGTGTGCGTGCGTGTGCGTGTGTGAGTTTTCTGTCATTACTTGTACACTAGATAAATAAAGAAAAGACCCTTTCCCGCTAAATGACACGTGTCACCAGCTCAGACCGGGGCACGGTGAGAGATGGACAGCTGTCGATAAACGGCGGCACTTTGAAGTCCACGCCAAAGCGGGACCACGTCAGGGCAGGAGGAGAAAAGACATGTCCCCTGGGGGGATCCACGCAAGATGTGGTCGGACTTTTAAATAATCAGGAGGGAATCTCGCACACAACTCCGATATGTTTTTTTTCCCTCCCGATTAGCAAAGTTTTTGGGTTTTTTTTTCCCTTTAAATTTCATTTCTATTTTCTGATAGATTCTTACAGCAGATGCGACCGCGGCTTTTCATTAACATACAGTCGATGCCTGTGTCAGTCCAGCGTCTGTCTGTGAGTGTGTTTGATCTTGCTGCTCACACAGTAGCCAAGCCAGATAAGATATCTTTACTTTGAGATAAGGTGTTTATCTCTCAGGCCTCATTAGTAATGTTGCATTCGCCTTCACCGCAGGAAATAGGACACTTATCGGTAATGAGGCATGAAAAGTCCATCTCTCTCTCGAAAATGCATTTACGAAACAAGACGCTGAGCGTTAGTGGCACTCCATAGGCAGTTATAACACATCTGTTATGCAACATTTCAGGAGTATACTACTACTGGGCATGCTGTGCACTAATGCCTGCTGCAGCATGTATGAAACCCGTCACATCTGGAAGTTTGCTGATGATACAGTCATAGTGAGCCTGCTAAACAGCCAAGACATTTCGCACGGTCCTGTTGTTGTTGACTATTTTTCAAATTGGTGTCATGAATCGTTTTTAGTGCTGCATGTGTTCAAAGACTAAGGATATGTTTATTGATTTTAGACGTTCTCACCCCTCCGCTGTCAGTATGGTGATTGACGGCCAGAATATAGTAGAAATAGTGGAGTCCTACGAGTATTTGGGAACTATACAAGACAATAAACTGAAATTTGAGAGTGATGCCGACACAGTGTACAAGAAAAGCCAGCAGCGTCTCATTAGTCTCAAGAAACTCTCTAAATCTCAGGTTGACAGGACCCTGATGACAATCACCGAAAGTTTCTGTGATTTCCTTACCTGGATTATTGAGCATGCGTTGAGACCCGATGAGGATGTTTTATCGATCTTTTATTGAGTCTGTGCTCACTCTCTCCTTAGTCTGCCGGTATCAGTCTCTCAAATGTACTGAGTAAGGTGGTCAATGTCTGCAGCAAAATAACTGGCACTGCACAGAAGTCTCTGCTGGATCTTCTCAACAAACAGTAACACAAGAAAGCTGAATCCATCATGTCAGATTTTTCCCATCCTTTACATCAAAAGTTTCAATTTCTGCCCTCTGGTTCCCTCCTCAGACTAGCTAGCTAGCTAGCTAGCTAAAACCAACAGATACAAACACTCCTTTATACCCTCTGCCATCTCCCTCCCAAACACTAGGTGGAAAAGGTAGTTAGTTGCATAATGTTTAAACTTTTTTTTTTAAATGACTAGGGAATTGGCAAGGCAAACTGGAGTTGGTCTCCGGGTGCCGCACGGCGGCTGCCCACTGCTCCTAGCTACACAGCTAGGATGGGTTAAATGCAGAGCAGAATTTCCCCACGGGGATTTAATAAAGTATATCAAAATCAAAATCAAAAAATCCACTGTGTATTTATGTCTTTTGGTCCTAGTGTTGTATTTATGTGTCCTGTGTTTTATGTGTGCTAAATGTCTGCGTCCCACTGCTGCATAACCAATTGCCCCACTGGGGACAAATAAAGTTATTGATTGAACTCTTAAAAGACCATTCAAGGGTTAGGGACCGCACCAGAGAATTAAACCATGAAGGGGAGAGATAAGGCTGATGGGGATGATAGTCAATCATTACTGTGTGTTTAGCAGGCTGCCTTTAGGTGTGATGTTGTGGACTTATCTCTTGCTATCTGCTCTTTACAGTGCAGCACTAAACATGGGCACTTTTTCTATCTACTTGTCCTGCGTTATGCAGGGATGTGAAGCCATAAATGAGGCATTGACGAAAAGGAAAAACATTCACCTTTACAAAAAAAAAAAAAGATTAGTTTTACATCTCACCTTGAATGTTTTATGAAGTATAACGCTCCCCATTAAATTTTATCTTATCTCCAAGAGCAGAGGGACAAGATGGTTTGAGGATTTATAAAACCGTCCATTCAAAAAGTCCGACATTCAGCTGCAGACATTCCTGTGAGCAATGATACTGACAGTTAACCTCGCTTTGTCGCGGTTGCCTTTCATCTGATTGTGTCACACTGAGGGCTTTTAATACGCGTTGCATCATCTTATTTATTAATTTCCTCCTAGATGTTTTCGGGGGCTTTGAACGTAAGACTCAAACTCTTGTGTAAATGACTGAGCTTATTTTTCAGTTGAAAACACTGAAACGGGAGATAAACCTCTCAATCTGTTTCTGGGAAACAGCGTTTCATTTTTTTATTGTTATTTATCTATTTATTTAGCTAGCTAGCTAGCCTCTGATGTGGATCCAGAAGAGAGGGCTGGCCGTGTCGTGATACAGATATGTTGCAGGATACGTAAATCAACTGTAGCAGGGTTTAAAAGAAGACTTTGACTAACAAATGGTCTCTCCGTATATTTGTGTCTCCCTTTGTGTTTGTGTCTTGTGCACATTTGCGTGTGTGTATGGGTGCCCTCCTCAGCTTCCCCTGTCCAGCAGTCAACTGGATGTGTATGCTGGTCCTGGGATGACAGGGCCAACCATCGCTATGACCAGTAACTCCTGCCCTGCCAATCTGGCCATCAAACGGGAACTGTCAGGTAGGATCGGCCACATACTAGACAGTCACTGACGGGTGAAAGCCTATGCTGGATGGAAATGTCTGCACGGCGCAATGTCAGGTGCAACATCTGACTAAAGCAGCCAATTAAATTTGGGTTTAGAGGCGCCAAGGTCAATATGACCCTGTCATTTAGTAAGTTATTGACAGAATATAAAAAAAAAGTCTCTGTCCTCCAACACGTGTCAAAAGCCTCTTAGCAGAGGTGGTGTCCGGGTAGCGTAGCGGTCTATTCCGTTGCCTACCACCACGGGGATCGCTGGTTCGAATCCCCATGTTACCTCCGGCTTGGTCGGGCATTCCTGCAGACACAATTGCCGTGTCCGCGGGCGGGAAGCCGGATGTGGGTATGTGTCCTGGTCGCTGCACTAGCGCCTCTTCTGGTTGGTCGGGGTGCCTGTTCAGGGGGGAGGGGGAACTGGGGGGGGGGGAATAGCGTAATCTTCTCACGCACTACATCTGTCTGACAGGCGAAAAGGAGCGGCTGCTAACTCCACATGTATCAGAGGAGGCATGTGGTAGTCTGCAGCCCTCCCTGGATCGGCAGAGGGGGTGGAGCAGCGACTGGGACGGCTTGGAAGAGTGGGATGAATGGCCAGGTACAACTGGGGAGAAAAATGGGGAACCCCGCCCCCTCCCAAAAAAAAAAAAGCGCATCTTAACACTGTTGATTCCACTGATGGTGACACACTGCTGATGGGATGGGTTAGGGCAGCGGTCCTCAGTCGGGGCTATGTGTATGCAGACTTATCTTTCTGACCAAAGACCGCACCATCTGATTTCCCTCATTAGTCCTTCCCCGTCCAGCTGAAGCCGGGCCGGTTGGTGAAACGAGTGCAGTTTTTGGTCGGAAAGAAAACCCCGCTCGCACAATAGCTCTCCACGGCACACGAATGGTTAAATACCACTAGTTTAGCGGATGGCTGTCCTTGTTGTTAATTGCTTTTTGTTTTTGTCAAGACGCAGAAGCCCGTGCAATGGCCAAGGAGAGACAGAAAAAAGACAACCACAATCTGAGTGAGTGCACAAGCCCCTGTTCTGTCATGCTGAAGTGTAGAATAATGCACACACACACACATTTAAAACTCTCTTGCACAAACGCTTTTTTTTTAGCTGACACAGTGCAACTAGTGGGTGGATGGTTAACCTGCTCATTTTTGCTGTTCTAGCACTAAAATCTAATTACCTGTGTGTGTGTGTGTGTGTGTGTGTGTGTGTGTGTGTGTGTGTGTGTGTGTGTGTGTGTGTGTGTCTGAGATAGAAGAGATAGAAGTGTGTGAAGTCAATCTAAGCGTGCCTTTACTTGTTGAATTGTCTATCTGCCACATAGTTAACGCTATAAAGTTCATAAGCTTGCAAAGAGCTGATTTATATTTTTATTGTGTGCGCTATATTGCCAATTTAACAGTTGTGGAACTGAGCCGCCTCACGTCTTCTCACCGGGCTTCAACCCGCCTCTTGCTTTCTGTGACGGTGTTATTGAAGGTCATGTAAAGGTTGACTTGTAGCAGGTCCAAAGGCCACGGTCTGCAGCCAATGC
>NC_079212.1:139163986-139208986 GCF_029633865.1 Lampris incognitus | reverse complement strand
TCTGGCTGTTTGATAGGTCAAGTGAGATAAAAACACTCCCTAAACTGCTGAAGTCACCATCTGTATTGAGTACTAACTTTGCTACAGTTATGCCGGGATCAGACTACATGAATTCAGCCCGATTTTGTTTTCGCCGACAAATTTCCACGTCGGGAACAACAAACGGGCATCTTTACCCCGTGTAGTGTGACATAATCAAAGAATAGCAATGTGGCATCTGGGACGCCCCACAACACCCCGACGAAAAGGCTAGCATGCCAGATTTTTTTTGTTATTTTCTTGCCTAGTCTGACATCTCCTACGACGTGTTTCTTGCCTAGTCTGACATCTCCTACGGCGTGTTTCTTGGCTAGTCTGACATCTCCTACGACGTGTTTCTTTCCTAGTCTGACATCTCCTACGACGTCTTTCTTTCCTAGTCTGACATCTCCTATGACGTGTTTCTTGCCTAGTCTGACATCTCCTACGACGTGTTTCTTTCCTAGTCTGACATCTCCTACGACGTGTTTCTTGCTTAGTTTGACATCTCCTACGATGTCTTTCTTGCCTAGTCTGACATCTCCTACGACGTCTTTCTTTCCTAGTCTGACATCTCCTACGACGTGTTTCTTGCCTACTCTGACATCTCCTATGACGTGTTTCTTGCCTAGTCTGACATCTCCTACAACGTGTTTCTTGCCTAGTTTGACATCTCCTACGACGTCTTTCTTGCCTAGTCTGACATCTCCTACGACGTCTTTCTTGCCTAGTCTGACATCTCCTACGACGTCTTTCTTTCCTAGTCTGACATCTCCTATGATGTCTTTCTTTCCTAGTTTGACATCTCCTACGACGTGTTTCTTGCCTAGTCTGACATCTCCTACAACGTGTTTCTTTCCTAGTCTGACATCTCCTACGATGTGTTTCTTGCGTAGTCTGACATCTCCTACGTGTTTCTTTCCTAGTCTGACATCTACAACGTGTTTCTTGCCTAGTCTGACATCTCCTACGACGTGTTTCTTGCCTAGCGTGACATCTCCTACGTGTTTCTTTCCTAGTCTGACATCTCCTACGACGTGTTTCTTGCCTATACTGACATCTCCTACAACGTGTTTCTTGCCTAGTCTGACATCTCCTATGACGTGTTTCTTGCCTAGTCTGACATCTCCTACGTGTTTCTTTCCTAGTCTGACATCTCCTACGACGTGTTTCTTGCCTAGTCTGACATCTCCTACGACGTGTTTCTTGCCTAGTCTGACTTCTCCTACGACGTGTTTCTTCCCTAGTTTGACATCTCCTACGACGTGTTTCTTGCCTAGTCTGACATCTCCTATGACGTCTTTCTTTCCTAGTCTGACATCTCCTACGATGTGTTTCTTGCCTAGTCTGACATATCCTACGACGTGTTTCTTGCCTAGTTTGACATCTCCTACGACGTGTTTCTTGCCTAGTCTGACATCTCCTATGACGTCTTTCTTTCCTAGTCTGACATCTCCTACGATGTGTTTCTTGCCTAGTCTGACATCTCCTACGTCTTTCTTTCCTAGTCTGACATCTACGACGTGTTTCTTTCCTAGTCTGACATCTCCTACGACGTGTTTCTTGCCTAGTCTGACATCTCCTACGGCGTGTTTCTTGCCTAGTCTGACATCTCCTACGACGTGTTTCTTGCCTAGTCTGAAATCTCCTACGACGTGTTTCTTTCCTAGTCTGACATCTCCTACGACGTGTTTCTTGCCTAGTCTGACATCTCCTACGACGTGTTTCTTGCCTAGTCTGAAATCTCCTACGACGTGTTTCTTTCCTAGTCTGACATCTCCTACGACGTGTTTCTTGCCTAGTCTGACATCTCCTACGACATGTTTCTCTCCTAGTCTGACATCTCCTACGACGTGTTTCTTGCCTAGTCTGACATCTCCTATGACGTGTTTCTTGCCTAGTCTGACATCTCCTACGACGTGTTTCTTGCCTAGTCTGTCATCTCCTACGACGTGTTTCTTGCCTAGTCTGTCATCTCCTACGACGTGTTTCTTGCCTAGTCTGACATCTCCTACGACGTGTTTCTTGCCTAGTCTGACATCTCCTACGACGTGTTTCTTGCCTAGTCTGACATCTCCTACGACGTGTTTCTTGCCTAGCGTGACATCTCCTACGACGTGTTTCTTTCCTAGTCTGACATCTCCTACGACGTGTTTCTTTCCTAGTCTGACATCTCCTACGACATGTTTCTCTCCTAGTCTGACATCTCCTACGACGTGTTTCTTGCCTAGTCTGACATCTCCTATGACGTGTTTCTTGCCTAGTCTGACATCTCCTACGACGTGTTTCTTGCCTAGTCTGTCATCTCCTACGACGTGTTTCTTGCCTAGTCTGTCATCTCCTACGACGTGTTTCTTGCCTAGTCTGACATCTCCTACGACGTGTTTCTTGCCTAGTCTGACATCTCCTACGACGTGTTTCTTGCCTAGTCTGACATCTCCTACGACGTGTTTCTTGCCTAGCGTGACATCTCCTACGACGTGTTTCTTTCCTAGTCTGACATCTCCTACGACGTGTTTCTTTCCTAGTCTGACATCTCCTACGACGTGTTTCTTGCCTAGTCTGACATCTCCTACGACGTGTTTCTTTCCTAGTCTGACATCTCCTACGACGTGTTTCTTGCCTAGTCTGACATCTCCTACGACGTGTTGACCAATAGGATGACAGTGCTCTCTGGCGCACATACGTAAACATGGCAAAGAGAACGCGATACTGCTGCTGTCAGGTGGACAGACGAAACCGAGGAAAGGTTCGCTGAGCAGTGTCAACAACACTGCCCCTGTCTTTAGTCGACGTTTCCTCGAGGAAGGACCACGACGGAGTCAAAAAAGACAACGGAGGCCCTTCAGCACCCCGGTGAGTAGCTGGGTAAGCTATGCTAGTTTAGCATTCCCCAGTAGCACATTCCCCTTTCTTTTCTTCTTCTTTTCGGAACATAAAACTTCCTGAATCACACACAGCGATTCTGCAGCCATGATTGACAAGTTTTTGACCCTCCTCCATGACGACCTAAGAACTCGCGCGGGGGTAGCGTACGATGGTTGGTCGAGGTCACAGTTGTAGCGTTGCCAGTCTCGCGGCCAAGACACGGCAAGAATTTATGGCGCTGTGATTGGCTGATCCGACGTGGCGACCAGCGCGAAAGACAGAAATATTGTGTGGTATGATCCGGGTTTTCCTGGCCATCGTGAGATTGGCTAAGGGAGTTGACTCTATCAATCTGTTCATACACACAATGCTCAGTTCACTCCGCTCTGCTGCGCGCACACACACACACACACACACACACACACACACACACACACATGCATGCCACAGGATCTAACTAGGGCATACAAAGACCAATACCGTCATAAACAATGGTAAACCTCACCTATCTTTATCTTGTTCATTCTTATCGTCTCTTGCTGCCTGCAACAGTGCACGTGGAGGTAGACATTTGCCTGGGGATGGTAATGTAAATATTTTACCTCCGAGTGCCTCGCACAACATTCGGGGGCAACATGCATAATCGGAGGCTAGGTTATGATGTCTGCTCGGAGACACTCCCGATTGCTTTCAGTCACGGTGCCTCTCTTTGAGCCTGGACACAGACAGACACACACACACACACACACACACACACACACACACACACACACACACACACACACACACACACACACACACAGCGACCTGTCACTGAACAATGTTTGCTCTAAAGAGGTGATTTATACGAGTTCCACCAGTTCCATACTGGCCCCAGCCTCCTCACCTTAATGTCTCTCCCCCTCTTTCTCTTCTCCTCCACCCTCTCCGCGTCCCTCCTTCCTTGCCTACAGTGAAGGAATGCACATATACATATACATTAACCCTTCTCTGGCTGTAACGCAAACCGCGCCGGTTCACGGTGCGGGGCAAATGCCGAGGCCCCACGCCGAAACGCCGAACATTTTCGGCATTCCCTGTTTCCAGAGCGCGGCGTTTGCAACATCCCGTTTGTTGGTTTATTACCCAACGGCAACTTGGCTTGACAATGCCTAACACCCAAACCTACGAGCTTTTTGTCTCCGTCACGTTGCACGTCAAGTGTAGTATCTCAGGCATGCAAAACAATATTTACATTAGCAAGGACTAGATGTGAGGTATGCTGTTATTAGTAACCCAGAAAGCACTTGTTGTGTTTGTGTACGTATGTATGTGCTTGTGAGTCTATTGTCTGTGTGTGTGTGTGTGTGTGTGTGTGTGTGTGTGTGTGTGTGTGTGTGTGTGTGTGTGTGTGTGTGTGCGCGCGTCTGGGTTTGTGTGTGTTCGAGTGCAAGGTGAGGCCTGTAAAAAGTCATAAAAAGTCACCTTCCTTTTTTGTGTGTGTCTGTGTGTGTATGGGGTTGTGTGGCTGAGTGTGTTGTGCAGAGATACGGTACACAGTGTGCAGGCCTGCAGATCAGAACGCAGATAACACCTGACATGTGTAGTGTGTGTGCGTGAGAAGGGCTTGTCTGCGTATGACTGTGGCATGTTCTAACCTTGATTTACAGTGCGGCATGGTCCCCCCCCCCCGGTGTGTGTCCAAGTGTGCATGCATGTGTGTGTGTGTGTGTGTGTGCACACGCGTGCATGTGTGTTTCAGCGAGAGTGGGGGGGGGGGGGGGCTGGGGGTGGTGGATAGGACGCTTTGAGGTACCCTGCGGGTCGTGAGCGTCTGTGAAAAGAGACCCTCGGGCCCGGGGGGACACGCAGCTGCAGTAATGATTGGCATATGAAGACACATGAGGGAATGCGTCAAGGGCCACTCAGACGTCAACAAACGCTAACGACGCGGCGCGGCGACACCACGTGAGGGAGATTAGGATAATCGAGCGCGATACAAAGCAGCGTGTGTGCAAGATGACGGCACATAAAATGAAAGGCGGGCTGACAGACGTAATGGGGTGGACGGACAGACGGAGACAGGATGCTATGCAGCGCTAATGCAGCAGAGACACCGAGGACACGCCTTTCACGTCAAGAACACTCATGCAAAGGATTATGGGTGGTCATCTGAAAGGACGGACATCATATTGCACGTTGGTTGTCATAATGACCAAGGCGGTCATTATGACCGTTTTGGATTTTCAGTTTAATAACTTTGTAAAAAACAAAAAAGGAAAAAGATACAGACCTGCCGCTCCCTGAATTCTCCTGAAACTGCATATATTTGCATTAAAACGAGTTTTAGACCAATTGCGCAAAAAAGTTGTGATAAGATCTACCTAAAATGACGCTCGTAATTTGCGCGTCATCGTGCACGTCATGTCACTATTTATGACGTGTTTTGGTCGCGTCATTTCCTTCCTGAAGTTCGTTGCTCCGTCCTAGAAACACACTCGCCTTCTCCAGTGCAGAGTAACAGTCGAAACTTGATTTTTTTAACCATTTCCAACATGTCTGGTTACAGACGCTGTTACGGATGCACCATGACTACCACCGAGGCGTTGCAGTATCTACAGGCGTTGGACAGCGTCCATTCTGGATTGTTTAAAAATAGCATTAAAGTTGTTAAAATTTTAATTTTTGTTGTTAGTTAGCTTCTTAACAGATATGCTAACATATGTAATGCATTAATATCTCAACTGGGTATTTATCTTGACAGAATGTAGCGTTTAAGAACCGCGGCGGTCATTTTGACCGCCCGTGGTCGTTTTAGGTAGGTGTGAAATCCCGGTCGTTCTCGTGTCATGAAAATTATACGGGGCTTGTTATGTGTGGATAACCCCGCTTCTGTACACATAAACTCTAGACCAACTTGTCGATGTTATTATTATCGTTTTCATACCCACCCATGACAAAAAAATGTAATATGGATGTCAGCATTACTGGTATGCAGTGTACACAAGCTACGCTAATGGAGGCCGGCGGTCTGAACTTTCATCAGATTTTCCAGGGAGGCTACTTTTAAGGCTTTGGTTAAAGTCACATTTTTGATAAAGTCACAAAGTTAGACCGTGCATCTTGTGATCGGTTTATTTTATTTGATGGTTGGTAGCGCAATAGATCTCATTCCAGTTTTTGAAGTCGGACCAAAATCAGTAATCAGATTTAAGTTTTCATGTCTAAAAACCTCAACCACGTCACAATAAATGTTATCGTGACGTGTTTGGGGTTTTATTGAATAAAACATTCAGCAACAGCCTTTGACATTTGGAAACGACTTATTTTGTGGGTTCTTTTTCATAACTTTATCCATAACTGTTTTCACATGTCCGAGGAGCTGCGAGGGCGTGGCCTAGCCCTCATTAATATTCACGAGCTGACCTTTGAGTGGCAATCACAAGCAACGGTCGGCAGAAGGGGTGGGCGGGTTTGCACAACGTGAGAAAGCGATCTGATTGGCTGTATGTAAATGAGCGTGTCTGATGACGTCATGCACGTCAGGAAAGAACAAATAAACGGTTGGGAGAGGCTGAATTAGGGGGAGCTCTTTTAAAAAGAGGAGAAAAAAACTGAACTTGACCTTCTATGCTTTTTTTTTCGCCCGGTAGAAAGAGACCTCGGAAGGCATGATGTCAGCGATGTGAGGCATGTTAGAAAACACCATTTCTATTTCGGTCCGACTTTAGCAGACCTTCGGCATTTCAGCGATGTCTTCTGGAGTTGGTTCAGCATATTTGTGACTGATATCATATCATTTTTGGGAAGCAGAGCTGGGTGGGGCCGTGGTATCGGGCGGGTCGCTCGGGCTGCTCAGCACCAACAGAGCTGGTACCTACCTGCACGATGAAGAGACAGTGATGAGAGCAGCACGGAGATAGAGGCAAGGGACAAAATGAGAAAAAGAGGGGGACAAAAGGAAGACAAGACAGGGTTTAGACAAAAGAGAATCAATCAGTCCTCGAGCGCCTGCTGATTAGACATTCTACAGGCCTTCTCCATCTTCGTTAGGCTTTAATTAATTCATAATACTGAAACAAATTACCTTTGCATGGAGGGAAATTACACCTAAATGTGGCGTGGCAGCTTGGCATTTGGTGATTAAATTACCCCTGGAGATGGTGGGAGTTTGATAGAGCAGCGTTGTCTTGATGGAGTCGTGTAGCGTTATTAAGTTTGAAAAAACAACGCTCTCATTTGCTGTGCGGGGCCCATTTGTAACCCGCAGCAGAGACGCTCCACCTGCAGAAGACATGGGGCAGATCAGGACTCGGGAACATTTATTTGTGACGAAATATCGTTTCCCCCCAAAAACACATATCCAAACTACAAAAAAACTACAAAAAAACACATATAGCTACCATGTCAAAACTGTTCACTGTCCAAGAGAGCGAACGCCAGCCAGGATGACCGTCAGAACTGCCGGTCTGCATGGGCTAGCAGTTAGCTTAGCCTGCCCCGCCTCCACGTCCTGCCAGAAGGCCCTCGGTGCTTCCTCTTCGGGCTTAGCTCCGGGCAGGGCCGCGGTCCTCGGGCCCACCGGACGCAGCAGACCAGGCTCCTCCAGCCGATCCAACGCCAGCTCTCCGAGCCAGATGAGATGGGGGCTGGGATGAGATGAAGGGAAAGAAGAGGAAAACAAAGGAAAGTTACTTTATACAGGCCTCTCCTCGCCAACAATAGCGAGTACAGTACATGATGTGTCGGAAACATTAAACTTGTTGGCTTTAGATAACAAATAAAACCTTCGGTGTTACTTTTGAAAACTTGGCGGTGTTCGGCCTTTACGCTTCTGTCTGCGACTTTGTGGCGCTGAATAGACGGCGGCGTATATCGTTTTTTTTAATTTTTTATTTTTTTTCCTGAAAAATCGGCTTCCCACCAAAGACTGACTTATCAGACTCAAAGGACAGATAGCGCCCAATCAAACTCAAAATGCATTCCTTTATCAGGCCCACTTCACCGGCTTTGTTCGCCGCCGAGCACCTGAGTTCTCCCCCCAGCAACGAAGTAGGATAATAGACACATACACAATACGAATACTTTCTGATGACAGTATCATGAAACAGCCGTGGGAAGAGAGAGAGAGAGAGGGAGAGAGGGAGGGAGATGGGGAGCACTAGGCTTTGGAAAACCTTAACAGAAGAAAGAATTAGCTGGTCAGGGGTCTTCTCGTCACCTTTTTAGAGATTATAGACTATAGATTATAGATTATGGTAGGCAGATAGCGGCGCTTGCCTTGCCTTTGTCTGCGTAGCTCTGTTGGGAGGCTTAGCCGCAGATGTAGGAATGCAACAGCGTCGCTATAGCCATCTGTCTCCTCTCTTCTCCTTTGTCTGGGGCCCGGAAGATCCTTCGCTCTTCACGGGACTCTTTCTTATGTGAGCGGAGAAAAATCCCCAGTTGGTTCAAATGCTGCTCGGGGGGGTTATTGATATCTGTACTGTGAGGACACAATGTGCAATCGCTTCATTAAGTGTCAATATGCTTCATTTATTCATTCACAGCGGCACGGTGGTGCAGTGTAGTCGCCTCACAGCAAGAAGGTCCTGGGTTCAAGCCCCGGGGTAGTCCAACCTTAGGGGTCGTCCCGGGTCGTCCTCTGTGTGGAGTTTGCATGTTCTCCCCTTGTCTGTGTGGGTTTCCTCCAGGTGCTCCGGTTTCCTCTCACAGTCCAAAGACATGTAGGTCAGGTGACTCGGCTGTACTAAATTGTCCCTAGGTGTGAACGTGTTGGCCCTGTGATGGTCTGGCGGTCTTGTCCAGGGTGTCTCCCTAGCCCTGTGATGGTCTGGCGGTCTTGTCCAGGGTGTCTCCCCGGCCCTGTGATCGTCTGGCGATCTTGTCCAGGGTGTCTCCCCGGCCCTGTGATGGTCTGGCATCCTGTCCAGGGTGTCTCCCCGGCCCTGTGATGGTCTGGCGGCCTGTCCAGGGTGTCTCCCTAGCCCTGTGATGGTCTGGCGGTGTTGTCCAGGGTGTCTCCCCGGCCCTGTGGTGGTCTGGCAGCCTGTCCAGGGTGTCTCCCCAGCTCTGTGATGGTCTGGTGGCCTGTCCAGGGTGTCTCCCCGGCCCTGTGATGGTCTGGCGGTCTTGTCCAGGGTGTCTCCCCGGCCCTGTGATGGTCTGGCATCCTGTCCAGGGTGTCTCCCCAGCAGTGTGATGGTCTGGCAGCCTGTCCAGGGTGTCTCCCTGGCTCTGTGATGGTCTGGCGGCCTGTCCAGGGTGTCTCCCCGGCCCTGTGTAGGTCTGGCGGTCTTGTCCAGGGTGTCTCCCCGGCCCTGTGATGGTCTGGCGGTCTTGTCCAGGGTGTCTCCCCAGCCGTGTTATGGTCTGGCATCCTGTCCAGGGTGTCTCCCTGGCCCTGTGATGGTCTGGCAGCCTGTCCAGGGTGTCTCCCCGGCTCTGTGATGGTCTGGCGGCCTTGTCCAGGGTGTCTCCCTGGCCCTGTGATGGTCTGGCGGCCTTGTCCAGGGTGTCTCCCCGGCTCTGTGATGGTCTGGCAGCCTGTCCAGGGTGTCTCCCTGGCCCTGTGATGGTCTGGCAGCCTGTCCAGGGTGTCTCCCCAGCTCTGTGATGGTCTGGCGGCCTTGTCCAGGGTGTCTCCCAACCTGCCACCCAATGGCTGCTGGGATAGGCTCCAGCATCCCCGCGACCCCGAGTATGGGGAAGCGGTTTGGATCATGGATGGATGGATGGAAGAACTACTGGGTTAATGTCCTGCGGCATCTGTTGATGTTTCGTGAAAAAGGGAGCAGGAACTTTTTGTCTCGCGCTTGCAGCTCCATGTCCTCTGAGCGGCGGAGGACGACAGTCGCTTGCTTTGTCCCGTGTGGTGACGTAGTGAAAGACAACTAATGCGACGGATATTCGCGCCTTTGTTCACCTCATGCGACAGATTTTTCGACCGCGCCGGCCACTCGCTCAGTGACGTGGACCAATGAGCAGGTTCTACAAGCGTGAGCACCGTCTCCTTCTGAGGACACACTTCTCAATGGGTTCTGATAATGACGTCGATGATCTCGGGTTATATTTTGTTTTTTTTAGGATGCCCGGGTCGTACGTCATACGGGGGCTACATGGGAAATCACTGTCGTCGGTCTCTTTAGAGGATACAGAATCAGAATCGACTTTATTGGCCACGTGTGTCTATGCACACCGGGAATTTGACCCCGGTTCACAGCAGCTTCTGGCACTTGCACACATCACACACACACAGGAAAAACAAAAACCAAGAAGTAAATGAAAAGACAACAGGACACCGGAGGCATGTATGTCACTACTATACAGAGTTTTGTTATGGTTGAGTTATCAATAACCTATACCCATATATTACACCATATTGTTATATACTATATTTCCCATACACTATACCAGGGGTCCCCAATAGGCGGCCCGCGGGCCACGTCCGGCCCGTGACGGGTTGATTTATGGTCCGCGAGAATTGTTGGAGAAATGCCAGAAGGAAGATTTTTTTTTTTATTTCCCTACCAAAAAAAAAAAAAAACCCCTTAATTTTTTTTGGAAATAAAAAAACGTTTCTTCCTTCTGGTATTTCTACATATTTTGTGTTTGGGAACACTATTCCAAACATAATTTCAGCAATCAATCCAACAAGAAATGCTACCTTGTAACTATCAATTCCACCCCACATTTCCCCTTGTGGGCTAGTCCAGCCCCCCTCACTTGCGCATCACATGACCTTATCAGCATTACTGAAAATACTTCAGTTATGGTGGGCTAGAATGCTGCTGGAGGTTGAGTGGCCCATGGTTTTAAAAGTGGCCCTAAAAGTGGCCCGCTATGAAAAGTAATTGGGGACCCCTGCACTATACGATATACCACCCTTTACAGCGCTATATACTCCCACTATATTATAGTATATTATCTTCTGTACCAGAAGTATACACACTATATATACAGATATAGTGATGGATATATAGGACAGCTGATGATTGCTTATGGCATGAAACAGGCTGGTACTGTCTCATAAAGAGTTTACTTGACTCACCGGATTATTTGTTCCTTACTTGTTGAGCACTTTCCCTACCGTTGAGTGTTTTGTTTAACAAATGTATATATATATATATATATATATATATATATATATATATATATATATATATATATATGCATACACATACTGCCTATGGACCTCTCTCCCGCTAGACATTCACAGCATTGACTCTCTTTCAACCTTCAAATCCCATCTGAACACGCACCTTTTCAAACGGGCATATTCAGTCTGATCCACGCCTCGCCGAGTTTTGTGCAGATGATGATTTCATACTTATCTGTTGCGTTAACTTTTTATCTTCTACCCTGCTTTTTTTGACTTTACGCTGTCTGATACGGCGCCGCTTCTTTTTTAACTGTGCTCTGTAAGGTGTCCTTGAGTGCTCTGAAAGGCGCCCACAAATAAAATGTATTATTATCATTATATATATATATATATATATATATATATATATATATATATATATATATATATATATATATATATATATTTTGTACTACTTTATTAATCCCCTGTGGGGAAAGTCTTCCTCTGCATTCAGCCCATCCTAGCTGTGTAGCTAGGAGCAGTGGGCAGCCGCTGAGCGGCGCCCGGGGACCAACGCCAGTCTGTCTCGCCGTGCCTCGGTCAGGGGAACAGACAGGGGGCATTAACCCCACCATGCAGGTCTTTTTGATGGTGGGGGAAACCGGAGCGCCCGGGGAAACCCCACCATAGACACGGGGAGAACATGCAAACTCCACACAGAGCATGACCTGGGATGACCCCCAAGGTTGGACAACCCCCGGGGTTCGAACCCAGGACCTTCTTGCTCTGAGGCGACAGCGCTAACCGCTGGGCCGCCGTGCCGCCCATCCCTCACTCACTCGCAACCACGACAATACCAGCAGTCGTTTGTAACGTTGGATGTGTATTCTAATTGTACATTTTATTGCACATCTGGTTTAAAGACTCCGCACTCCGTCTCGTCCTCTCTCTCGTCAGTCGTCTGCTCGTTTTTCATTTTGCTTTTTGCATCCACAACGCGAGAAATAAGCAGGAGGCGAGCTGCCTGGTCTGTGATGACGGCGATGACAGTAGATTGACCCGCGTTCCCTCCTCCCCGTCCAGGGCCGTGCAAACATGTAGCGCGTCCCATCTGTTGGCCGACACGAGCGAAAAGCTGCCTGGTCTGACTGTGTCAGTCTTAGACGGGTAGAAGACATCGCTTGGTCTGACGAGGTCATTATCGTGTCGGCGGTAGAAATACACCGATCGATATCGAGGACACAACCACAGAGCAGCGGTTTGCCAACCTGCCAGTCAGGTCGTGGGATGAATTTGAGGAATCACGAGATGATACATGGAACGTCGGCGCAGGATTCAGGCGTCCGGGTGCCGTGGCGGTCTAGTCCGTGGCCTGCCAACACAAGGGTCGCCGGTTCGAATCCCCGCGTTACCTCCGGCTTGGTCGGGCGTCCCTACAGACACAATTGGCCGTGTCTGTAGGTGGAAAGCCGGATGTGGGTGTGTGTCCTGGTTGCTCGGGGTGTCTGTTCGGGAGGGAGGGAGGGAGGGGGAAATGGGGGCAACAGCATGATCCTCCCACGCGCTACGTCCCCCCTGGTGAAACTCCTCACCGTCAGGTGAAAAGAAGCGGCTGGCGACTCCACACGTATCGGAGGAGGCACGTGGTAGTCGCAACGACCGGACCGGCTCGGAAGAGTGGGGTAACTGGCCGGGTGCAACCGGGGAGAAAAGAAATAACTAATTATTTTCTTCACACATCGCCTTTCCCTGCGTGATAAATCACACCTGCACCCTCCAGACTTCCAACCAACATAACCTGAAAAGTGAGGATGACATTTGTGTTGGGTGTCGTCAAACTCGCATGTTCAAACACCCATCCGTCCATGAGCTGAACCCCTTATCCTGCTCTCAGGGCTGTCGGGATGCTGCAGCCTATCCCAGCAGTCACTGGGCGGCGGGCGGGGAGACACCCTGGACAGGCCGCCGGGCCATCACACAGGGCCCACACACACACACACACACACAGACACACACCTAGGGACAATTTAGTACGGCCGATTCACCTGACCTACATGTCTTGGGACCGTGGGAGGAAACCCACGCAGACACGGGGAGAACACGCAAACTCCACACAAGGGGACGACCCGGGACGACCCACCAAGGTTGGACCACCCCGGGGCTCGAACCCAGGACCTTCTTGCTGTGAGGTGACCGCGCTAACCACTGCGCCACCGTGCTGACATATTAACAGCACTAGACCACACCTATTACATTATTATGCTGTATTGTGTGCGTGTGTGCGTGTGTGTGTGTGTGTGTGCGTGTGTGGCTCCAGTGTGTGTGTCTGTGTGCGTACCTCTGTGTGTGCGATGCCTTGTTTGCTCCCTCTCTAAAGGCGTTGTGCAGGGGGGGGGGGGAACGAATAATAAAACAGAAACTCCTCCGCAGTCGACGGGAGCCTCCGTGTCAATTATCCTGCCCTGAACCCGGGATCTCCTCTCGCTCTTCCCCCTCGTTCCCTCCCTGCCTCCTCTCACACTCAGCCCCTAATAGGCCCTCTCACAGGATGATGAGAGGACATGCTCCTCTCTGATGGAGGCGCAGCACAGCGCACAGCGCGCCGTGTCAGGACAAGATTAAGACAGGGCAGGGGAAAACATTCACAATACAGATGGAGAGGGTGTGTGTGTGTGTGTGTGTGTGTGTGTGGTGTGTGTGTGTGTGGTGACAGAAATGAGAGTATCAGGTATTGTTGCCGCCTCAAAAGGAACATGCCAAACACGGAGTTAGACACTAATAAACACAGACAGGGATACAACTTTGCTACAAAGTGAGCACACACGCACACAGAAAAGGATGAGCAGAGAGCGAGAGAGAGAGAGAGAGAGAGAGAGAGAGAGAGAGAGAGAGAGAGAGAGAGAGATGTATAAACTGTCAACACTGTCACAGAAAATGGCCCCTCAAATTAAGCCGAGCGTGTGGTTCTGCAAGGGACTCTGGGAAATTGCCTTTTATCACTTCCCAAACAATGGGCCGTCTGACAGCATTGTGCACGATAAAACACACACACGTGGGTGAGCACACGCGCGCACACACGCACGCACGCACACACACACACACACACACACACACACAAACGTCTGACAGTGCTACACCCGATAACTCAGCCAGCCGCTATTTACATTATTCCTCCGCCGAGCCTCCCTCCCTCCCTCCCTCCCTCCCTCTGTCTTCCTCATCGACTTTTACTGTCCCCGGCAGCCGCACGCTTTCATGTGGTTAATATCATGCAAAATAACAGCTTCTTATTTTCCTGCTGTCCTCCCCCCTCTCCCTCTCCCTCTCCCCACCCCCACACCCCCTCTTTAATGGGGGCTAAGCGCTGTAAGCTGGCTGAGCGTGGGGGCCACTTATACATACACTGCTGCGGTTATCTGCCCTCTCTGTTTATCATTGTTATTATTATTAATGCTCAGCTGTATAACCACAGATGAACAGGGGCGAGAGAGAGAGGGAGGGAGGGAGGGAGGCAAGGATGGAGGGCTGGAGGTGGCAGAGGGGTTAAAGCGCCGCTGTGATGTGACGCTCCTTGGATAAACTGCTGTTTACCGCCGCGACACAGAGATTATTTACAAACACACACATCATTACACCGCCGGTCCCTGGCTCCTTCATTCTTCTTCTTCTTCTTCTTCTCTCTCTCGCGCTCATATCTTCTTCGCTCCTTCCCGACGACCGCCGAGGGCCGTGCCGCTCAGAGGATTACGACGGCTGAGAGTGTAGCGAGACGCTACGCCGCCGCGTTGTGCGGCGGCGACGTGTGTGTTTAACACGTGTTGATCCGAGCCGGTCTCTAACGGGCGATAATGAGGGCGCAGCTCGGCGGAGCCGGCCCGAGTCAACTGTGATCTCCCGCGCGCAAACGTCTGCTCGGAAGATCGTCCCCCGCACGGGTTCCCTCGACTCCGCAGTCAAGTGGCGCTGGTCTGTCTGCCTTTGTAAAGGCGTTTGCTAGGCTAAGTGCTATGCCAAGATGCAAACGCTTGTAACCATGTGCGTGAGGTAACACAGACACACACACAAACAAACACACACACACGCATAAAGGCTTTGGTTTTCAGTACTTGTGAGGACCCTCAATGACTACATTCACTCCCTGGACCCTAACACTAACCATCAGAACTACATGCCGGACCTTACCTTACCTTAATCTAATCCTGACCCGGATAGCAAAACCGCTGTGGCCCCGGACCCGTCCCACACCGACACTTTCATCCGGCCCACATACCGTGTGGAAGGATGGCACTTGGGCGGCCCGCTCCTGTTTGCCAGATCTGGGCCAGAACCAAGCCATAGCAATGCCGCATGTGCCACATATTTGCCAAAGGTGGCCCATATTTGGGCCATATTCACCACTGACCACACGGGCCACTTCAGGGTCACATCCAGACGACATGTTGCCCAGAGCACCGCATCTTTGCCAAAAAGGGCCCACATTTGATTTGGCGTATTTGGGCCATATTTGCTGTTATACATGTGGGCCACTTCAGGCTCACATCCATTTTGTCAGGGCCAGAAGAAAGCCATCAGTGCCGCATCGTTGCCTGAAGTGGCCCACATCCGGATGCTGTCTGGGAAATCTAGCCTCCACCCTACACCACAGGTCTACCCTCACCAGACACATGGAGAGGTGAGGGCAGGCCAAAAGGCCCTTACTTTGGAATAATTCGTCACTCTTATGTTAAAAATGGGTCCTCATGAATGGTCCTGGCGGGGTGTCCGGGTAGCGTAGCGGTCTATTCCGTTGCCTACCAACACAGGGGTCGCCGGTTCGAATCCCCACATTACCTCCGGCTTGGTCGGGCATCCCTACGGACATGGTTGTGCGTGTCTGCAGGTGGGAAGCCGGGTGTGGGTATGTGTCCTGGTCGCTGCACGAGCGCCTCCTCTGGTTGGTCGGGGCACCTGTTCGAGGGCAGCTCGGAAGAGTGGGGTAATTGGCCAGATACGATTGTGAAGAAAAGGGAGGGGGGGGGGATCCAAAAAAAAGAAAAGGTCCTCACAAACGAAGGTGTTAGGAGAGAAACGCTGAAGACGCCGTGGGGGGTGGGGAGTTCAGCAGGGAGGAGGTCCTGGTGGCACGCAGCAGCGTCCCGACCCGCTCCGAAGGCGCCCCCCCTTCACCCCACGACAGCAGAAATAACATCTCAGCATGTCACAGAAGTCAATCCCACTCGCGTCAAAGCCCACCAGAAAAAAAGCGTTAGGAGTCTGAATCGCTCAGCGTTACCTTCCCTAGCCCTGTCAGTATAACACACACACACACACACACACACACACACACACACACACACACACACACACACACACACACACACACACACACACACACACACAACCTCTGACACACGCACACATGCCTTTTTCATCTTACATCAGCTTTTTGCTATTCAATAACACAATTCCCCAAATTTCCAGCCTACTCGTGTGTGTGTGTGTGTGTGTGTGTGTGTGTGTGTGTGTGTGTGTGTGTGTGTGTGTGTTTATTAGTCACCAATACTCAGAGCGACTTTCTTTTGAGATGTTTCTCTTTAAAAGTTCCACGGCCTAACAATATTACAATATGCTTCTCATCCCTCCAAACTGCCCGGAAAGCCCCTTTGGGAATTGTTTAGGGAAGATGTGAGTGTGTGTGTGTATATATATATATATATATATATATATATATATACAGAATATAAATATATATATATATTCTGTATATATATATATACAGAATATAAATATATATATATATATATATATATATATATACTGTATGTATATATATATATATATATTCTGTATGTATATATATATATATTCTGTATGTGTATATATATATATATATATATATATATATATATATATTCTGTGTCCATGCTTCCACCATGCAAGTGGGCCAGACTGGCCTTTAGTCCATGCATCCATCCAGCCATTATCCAAACCGCTTAATCCTGCTCTCAGGGATGTGGGGATGCTGGAGCCGATCCCAGCAGTCACTGGGCGGGCGGCAGGCGGGGAGACACCCTGGACAGGCCGCCAGGCCATCATGGGGCCTTTGAGAGAAGCCGTGTCTCTCAAATATAGCTCCATCTCTTTCTTTCCATCCTGTTCTTCATCACATCTCCTTCTTTCCATCCTGTTCGTCATCAGGCTCAGACTGCATTAGCACGGAAACCTCCTGCTGTCTCTGTTCCTTTGGCGGTGGCGCGGCAGTCTCCTCTTCTACATGGCTCATTGCTGGCTTCGCTTCGACCTCCCAAATGGTCTGTCGCTGGTGCAGATGTTAAGCTTTAAAATCAAAACGACATTTCATTCATCACATCTGCAGATGCGTCGTGCACAACATAAAAGTAGCATGGCTTAATAATGGTAAATTTAATCTAAAACTGGCGTCACAGTGGCGCAGCGGTTAGCGCGGTCGCCTCACAGCAAGAAGGTCCAGGGTTCGAGCCCGAGGGTAGTCCAGCCTTGGGGGTCATCCCGGGCTGTCCTCTGTGTGGCGTTTGCGTGTTCTCCCCTTGTCTGCGTGGGTTTCCTCCGGGGGCTCCGGTTTCCTCCCACAGTCCAAAGACATGTAGGTCAGGTGACTCGGCCGTACTAAAAAATTGTCCCTATGTGTGAATGTGTGGGCCCTGTGATGGCCTGGCGGCCTGTCCAGGGTGTCTCCCCACTTGCCGCCCAATAACTGCTGGGATAGGCTCCAGCTTCCCGTGACCCCGATTGGGATAAGCGGCCTGGATAATGGATGGATGGATAATTCAAAATTAATTGAATAATTCAGATATATTAATCTAAGCTCAATGTAGACAAGGTCCCTCTTCTCTTTCTTAAGGACTTTCAGTTGCTTGAATCCCCGGTCCAGTGCCGATGCTGGGCTCCAAACCCGACAGTTACCATCTGCTGTTGACCTCCGTGATGAGGGTCTCCTTCATTTCCCTGATGGCGGAGGTGACAGCTGGCGTTTCTCCAGGTCGAAGAGCGTTGGCGTCATTGCAGACAACGACAAGTTCTCCTGTGACAGCAGTTCTGTGAGCGCGATCAGGGGCTCCAGCGCTTCGGCCGGCTCCTCTGCTAGTTTCCACCGGTCTTCTGTCAGGTCCAGGGTGCGATCCCCTTTCTTTCCGATGCTGGGCTCTGACAAAACAGCCGTCACCGGTCATCGTTGCCCCACCAGTCGGTCAAGCATTTCGCGTGTCGAGTTTCAGCGACGTCTGGTGTGATTTCGTGCCCCACGACTCTCTGCTGCTTCTGTTTCCCCTCCAAGGCCGCCGCAGCTTTTCCACTTTTTGAACGTCTCCCAGGACGCTAGTAGCATTGGGAACTGCGCGGCGTGTTCTGTCGTGTTTCAGAGGTGTATTTATGCACGGCTGCAGCGTGTCTCCTGACCTGAGCAGCAGAACCCTCGACCGTTGCCCCGTTGTGCTAAAGTGGCGGGCGACAGCCACGCACGCCTCCGTACTCAACGAGGTCCAAAGGTCCGTTGTGAAACGTAAGGCAGCTGCGTTTCCGACGAGAGTTCAAATTCGGCCTCGCACAGAGACGGCGGGTGAAATACTTTGGGTACAGTGTAGTCGGGCTCCATCTTCATTCATTTTCTGAAGCCTTCGCCCTCGACTACCTCAGTCGGTCTCATGTCCATCGCGACGGACTCTACTATGGCATGTGTCAACTCTCTCTTCCTGTTCTCCATTATTGGTTGTTTGAAACTGTAGGCTGTGCTGTGTAGTTTTGGGTGTGGTTGAGGATGCTGATGGCTGCAATGCCTGGAGATGCACCTACGGACAAGTTGTTATTAGGCCGAGCTACTCTCTGCTTTTTATGCCAACACCTGCCTCAGCCCCAGATGTTCCCACATTACTCCTTATGTTTTATTCTAACTATTCGGATCAATTGCAACTATTTTCCAAGCAAAAATGCGCGTCTTTTTTTTGGGGGGGGGGTATTTTGGATTTCTTCCCCCCTTTTTCTCCCCGATTGTACTTGGCCAATTATCCCACTCTTCTGAGCCGTCCCAGTCGCTGCTCCACCCCCTCTCTGTCGATCCGGGGGCGCCCCGACCGACCAGAGGAGGCGCTAGTGCAGCGACCAGGACACATATATCCACATCCGACTTCCCACCCGCAGACACGGCCAGTTGTGCCTGTAGGGACGCCCGACCAAGCCGGGGGTGACACGGGGATTCGACCCGGCGATCCCGTGTTGGTAGGCAACGGAACAGACCGCTTCGCTACCCGGACGCCTCTTCCATTTCGAATTCGGGGGGGGGGGGGGCAGCCCGGCTGGACCGTCACAGCCGGGACGCGAACCCGTGTCTCCCACTCCGCAAGCGACAACGTTAACCAGTCGACTAAAGCAGTGTTTCTCAACCGGGGGTCCGCGGACCCCTAGTGGTCCGTGGTGTAATTGCAAGGGGTCCGTGAAAATAAAATAACTTTAAAAAAAAGATCCTATGACATTTATAGAAATAGGATTATTTTACTCAAATGTGACTGAGACCTTTATCTACCTAAACTATAAAGGGTAACAGGACTTTTTTCTCTAATTACATCTGTTTCACAAGTGTAATTTATTGTATTTTAATAAGAGATCTCGCTCTCGTTTGCATTGTTAAAAGTTACTGCATAAAAATTCTGTTGTTACATATATCTGAAAGTTACTGAATACATATTCTGTGTTGTTACATATATCTGAAAGTTACTGAATACATATTCTGTTTTGTTACATATATCTGAAAGTTACTGAATACATATTCTGTGTTGTTACATATATATCTGAAAGTTACTGAATACATATTCTGTTTTGTTGCATATATCTGAAAGTTACTGAATACATATTCTGTTTTGTTACATATATCTGAAAGTTACTGCATAACAATTCTGTTGTTACATATATCTGAAAGTTACTGAATACATATTCTGTTTTGTTACATATATCTGAAAGTTACTGAATACATATTCTGTTTTGTTACATATATCTGAAAGTTACTGAATACATATTCTGTTTTGTTACATATATCTGAAAGTTACTGAATACATATTCTGTTTTGTTGCATATATCTGAAAGTTACTGCATAACAATTCTGTTGTTACATATATCTGAAAGTTACTGAATACATATTCTGTTTTGTTACATATATCTGAAAGTTACTGAATACATATTCTGTTTTGTTACATATATCTGAAAGTTACTGAATACATATTCTGTTTTGTTGCATATATCTGAAAGTTACTGCATAACAATTCTGTTGTTACATATATCTGAAAGTTACTGAATACATATTCTGTTTTGTTACATATATCTGAAAGTTACTGCATAACAATTCTGTTGTTACATATATCTGAAAGTTACTGAATACATATTCTGTTTTGTTACATATATCTGAAAGTTACTGCATAAGAATTCTGTTTTGTTAACTATATCTAAGTTACAACTGAAAGCTCTTATTTTGCCCCAAAGAGTGAATAAATGCTATAATGCAATTTAAAATGCAGTTTCTACTGTTTCTATCAAATTGCAACCCCCTCCCCCAAGATCAGGTGGAGGGGTCCTCAGGGTAGATCAAAAATACGCAGGGGGTCCAGGACCCCAAAAAGGTTGAGAACCACTGCTGTACGCGATGACGCAGTCAGGCCTACCAGTCTTGTATGGGCTCAGAGAACATCGCCGTGTTACTTCCGTCCTGTATCACCAGCAACCCGGTTCTCCCTACCATTTCTCATTACGTCTGTGATTACAATTATCTGATGAACAGGGCTCTTCTTCAGAGGCCAAAACAATTATATGTAATCGTTTTTTTTTCTTCATTTAATAGTTATTACTCTACGCCTTATCTTATCTTATCTTATCTTATCTTATCTTATCTTATCTTATCTTATCAAGGATGGGCTCTGAGCCCTTTCTTGTTTGCAATGGTGATGGACAGGTTGACAGACGAAATCAGGCAGGAGTCTCCGTGGACTATGATGTTCGCGGAGGACATTGTGATCTGTAGTGAGAGTAGGGTGCAGGTGGAGGGGAGCCTGGAGAGGAGGAGGTATGCACTGGAGAGAAGAGGAATGAAAGTCAGCCGGAGCGAGACATATGCGTGAATGAGAGGGAGGACAGCGGAATGGTGAGGATGCAAGGAGTAGAGGTGAAGAAGAATGAGTTTAAATACTTGGGGTCAACTGTTCAAAGTAATGGGGAGTGCGGAAAACAGGTGAAGATGAGTGGAGTGGGTGGAGAAGTGTCAGGAGTGATTTGTGACAGAAGGGTCCCAGCAAGAGTTAAAGGGAAGGTTTACAAGATGGTTGTGAGACCAGCTATGTTATATGGTTTGGAGACGGTGGCACTGAAAGACAGCAGGAGGAGCTGGAGGTGGCAGAGTTGAAGACGCTAAGACTTTCATCGGGAGTGACGAAGAAGGACAGGATTAGGAACGAGCATATCAGAGGGACAGCTCAGGTTGGACGGTTTAGAGAGGCAAGATTCAGATGGTTTGGACATGTGCAGAGGAGAGATGCTGGGTATATTGGGGGAAGGATGCTGAATATGGAGCTGCCAGGGAAGAGGAGAAGAGGAAGGCCAAAGAGGAGGTTTATGGATGTGGTGAGGGAGGACATGCAGGTGGCTGGCGTGACAGAGGAAGATGCAGAGGACAGGAAGAGATGGAAATGGAGATCCGCTGTGGCGACCCCTAACGGGAGCAGCCGAAAGTAGTTGTAGACTCTACACCAGGAGTGGGCAATCTCATCCAGAAAGGGCCAGTGTGGGTGAAGGCTTTTGTCCCAACCAAGCAATTACACACTGTGTCTCCTAATCAAGTTCTTCAGCAAAGACTCTACTGGTTGATTATTGGGATCAGGTGTGTAACTGCTTGGTTGGAACAAAAACCCTCACCCACACTGGCCCTTTCTGGATGAGATTGCCCACTCCTGCTCTACACCTTACCCGACTACTCTCAATGTAGCATAGTCATATGTAGTTCATCCCTTCACCTGCACTCTTAATTCTACCCAGTGCACGAGCTATGAGCAACCATTTTTCAACCACCATTTTCACTTGATGCTATCTAAAACATTCCCTCTTAAACTATGCAGTAAATCGATACAGTGACTTAAAGTAAAAGCTGCTGTTGAATGCATCTAATACTACATGACTGTCTGTAATGAGGACTTGTGACTGGGATTTCACAACTACACGTTTGAAAGAGAAGCTAGATGACTTTGTTTAACTACCAAGCCATGTTAGATATGTGTTCAGCCCATGTTTATTTACGTGTCCCTTCCCAGATAGCACCCGGATGTGGGCCACTTCAGGCAATGATGCGGCACTGGTGACCTTCTTCTGGGCCTGACAAAATGGATGTGAGCCTGAAGTGCCCCACATGTAAAATAGCAAATATGGCCCAAATATGCCAAATCAAATGTGGGCTTGTTTTGGCAAAGATGCGGTGCTCTCAGCAACATGCAATCTGGATGTGACCCTGAAGTGGCCCGTGTGGTAAATGGTGAATATGGCCCAAATATCACAAAACAAATATGGGCCACCTTTGGCAAATATGTGGCACATGTGGCACTGCTATGGGTTGGTTCTGGCCCAGATCTGGCAAACAGGAGCGGACCGCCCAAGCGCCATCATTCCACGAGGTATGTGGGCCGGATGAAAGTGTTGGGTGTGGGACGGGTCCGGGCCACAGCAATTTTGCTATCTGGGTTCTGGTTCAATTTCCAATGCACCGACTGTAACTAGAGACATGCGAGTCACATATATATTTACCATTGCTTCATTTAAGTTAAATGCTATCGTTAAACCACTCATTAACATTAGCGGTCTTGTACTGAAACATGGCATTAGCTATGTCTTGATGCGTGCTCAATAATCCAGATAAGAAAATCAAGGAAGCTTGTATCAGTTCATCTGGATACAATGTTTACTGACAGATACAGTTCATCACTGCTCTAAGTGACCTCTTCAGTCTCAACTGACTGCAGGTATCCCACCCTTATAAACAACACAGTGGCATAATGACATTACATTACATTACAGTAATTTAGCCGACGCTTTTATCCAAAGCGACTTACAATAAGTGCATTTAACGTAGGAAATCAGGAGAACTACTAGTCATCAGAGGTCATAAGTGCATCTAAACAAGCATCTAAGAGCAAAACCAGTGCTAAAGGAAAAGCGCAAGAAAGGGATTTTTTTTAATGAGTGAATACAATAAGTGCTAAGAACAAGTAACAGGGTAGTAGTTCTTAAAGAGGTGAGTTTTCAACCTGCGCCGAAAGATGGGCAGCGACTCCGCTGTCCTGACATCAGTGGGGAGTTCATTCCACCACTGTGGGGCCAGGACAGAAAAGAGCCGTGACCGGGTCGATCAGCAGCAGGGGCCTCTGAGCGATGGGTCAACCAGGCATCCTGAGGCAGCAGAGCGAAGTGGTCGGGCGGGGGGGTGTAAGGCTTGACCATGTCCTGGAGATAGGAAGGAGCTGTCCCTTTCACTGCCCTGTAGGCGAGCACCAGAGAGTTAAACTGGATGTGAGCAGCTACTGGGAGCCGGTGTAGGGACATGAGAAGGGGAGTTGTGTGGGAGAACGTAGGGCGGTTGAACACCAGACGAGCTGCAGCTTTCTGAACAAGCTCCAGAGGTCTGATGGCCGACGCCGGGGCGCCACCAACGACCAGTTTCACATGCAAATATGGGTGTGACCATTAGCTAGAGTTTCAATGGCCATGTGTACTACTCACAGAGGATTGGGGAACAGTTGCAATCACAGCATTGTAAGATGGTGACAGATGTACTCGTAGCCCCCCCGGTTCAGGAATGGTCGTTCCCTCTTCACATAGATGGCCTCTTCGATATGATGATATACTTTAACGATCCCCGTAGGGAAATTATGCACTGCATTTAACGTCATCACTCTCATCAGGGTGAGACTGAAGATGTCAGCCGAGGGATGAAACGTATCTGTCAATAAATATTGTATCCAGATGAACTGATTCAACCTGCTTTGATGGCATTAGCTAGCTTTGTGGATAACCTAGTTTAGCAATGGGCAGCGTTATAAGATGCTGTAAGCGATGTTGCTAGAGAATTTTTAGAACTGATGAGTGAGAACCCACACAGCAGACACATTTGGGCCTAATCTGGGGCACTTTTGGTACTTACGGCTCAGTTACAGCACTGGCAACTGCTGTGTGGGCCAGACGTGGCTCAAATGTCATAAGCCGGGCCTGACTTGGGTTACGGCGAGTGTTGTGTGGGCCAGACGTGGCCCAAATGTAAGGAACCAGACTTGACTTGGGTTACAGCACATACTACGTGGGCCAGATGTGGCCCAAGTGTGGCTGAGTTGAGGCAGCCATACTCGCCCCGAGTCAACGCCATCATTCAAGGCAAATGTGGGCTATATTTGGGCCAAAGGTTCTTTACTATCTGGGAAATGATAGGACCGTTGTTTGTTCACTCACAGGAAGTGCCGCTGTTTCATGAATAAACCTACAATCAGGTTTGTCAACAGCTTAGCCAATACCACTCAACTACCGTCACGTTAAAGGTAATTTTGATGTTTGACTGGCAGTACTGGCTTTCATGCCACTGCAGCAAAACCAGGCATGGCCGACATGAATGTTGTCAGGCTTATTTAGGCTAAGAGAAGTGAAGGGGGGTATTTTATCATTTAATTAATATATTTCACGTGACATTATTATTATTATTTTTTTTACATTTTTCCCCCTTTTTCTCCCCAATTGTACTTGGCCAATTACCCCACTCTTCCGAGCCATCCCGGTTGCTGCTCCACCTCCTCTTCCAATCCAGGGAGGGCTGCAGACTACCACATGCCTCCTGCGATACATGTGGAGTCACCAGCCGCTTCTTTTCACCTGACAGTGAGGAGTTTCACCAGGGGGATGTAGCATGTGGGAGCATCACGCTACTCCCCCCGGTTCCCCCTCCTCCCCATGAACAGCCGCCCCGACCGACTGGAGGAGGCGCTAGTGCAGCGAGCAGGACACATACCAACATCCAGCTTCATCTGTAGGGATGCCCGACCAAGCCGGAGGTAAACACGGGGGTTCTAACCACCGATCCCTGTGTTAGTAGGCAACATGATAGACCGCCATGCTACCCGGACGGCCTTCATGTGACAGCTATAAACTTAGCATGAACACAGATGCCCTGCATCGCGGGCTACCCTGCTCGACTCTGCTCGGGTCAGCTGAATGTTGTGATTCGTGGTGTTTCAAGAAAGTGTGCTGTCAACAATGGAGTTGCAAACTTTTTCTTCTTCTTCTTCTTCTTTACCGTTTATTGGTGGTTGGCAAACAGGCTTAGACATGTGGTACCGCCACCGGGTGGAGTTGCAAAAAACACAACGCCAACGCTCCATCTTCCTTTTCTCCATTTTTTCTAATTGTCTTTTATCGGCCGTTATAAACAGCGATACCAACCTATCCGCTGCTAGCTCATATGGGCCGATCACATCGGGCTGCGGTGTTTTGTGACGCGTACGCATTTCTGATACGGCAAAACCAACACGTCCTTCGGGGCCTTCTTCTGACATCGCTGGAAATGCAGACGAAAAGAGGATATGAAAGAAACGGAGTGATTGGATAATGCTGACAGCTTAACGTGACCTCCTGGGTCTGAATAGCACACATGCACACGTACACACACACACACACACACACACACACACACACACACACACACACACACACACAGACTCCCATACGTAAAGGAGACTGAAAATTAGCATGTGCTTTATGTGACTGTGGTACACACACTAAATACACCAGCCTCTTAGATTTAGAGCAGCAGCTGCACCCAAACGCTTTTTCTTGCTCCAAATGTTGTGTGTGTGTGTGTGTGTGTGTGTGTGTGTGTGTGTGTTTGCATGCCCTGTGATTGTGAACATTCATGTTTGTGTGTATGAGTAATTGTATGTATGAGTGCATGTGTGTGTGTGTGTGAGAGCATTCATGTTTGTGTGTACGAGTGCATCTGTGTGTGTGTGTGTGTGTGAGAGAGAGCATTCATGTTTGTGTGTATGAGTGTTTACATGTATGAGTGTGTGTGTGTGCTTGTGTGTGTTTTTTGCATGCCCGTGATTGTGAGCATTCATGTTTGTGTGTGAGTGTGTGTGGGTTCGTGCGTGTGAGCATTCATGTTTGTGTGTGTGAGTGTTTGTATGTATGAGAGTGTGTGTGTGTGTGTGTGCTTGTGTGTGTGTGTTTGCCCGTGATTGTGAAATTCATGTGTGTGAGAGTTCGGATGCGTGCGTGCTTGCCTGCCTGCATGCGTGTGTGTGTGTGTGTGTTTGTTCACATGCCCGTGATTGTGAGCATTCGTGTGTGTGTGTGTGTGTGTGTGTGTGTGTGTGTGCAATATGAACCCTGCAAACAGGTCTATTCATATAGCCAATGGCTAGTAAAAGGCACCTAGTGTGTAACCTGACCCTCAAGGGGGAAGGTGAAAGGAGAGAGGTCTGATCTTAATCACAACCCAGACCCCTATAAAGCACACACACACACACACACACACACACACACACACACACACACACACACACACACACACACACACACACACACACACACACACACGACTCATTATCCCATGCGTGTGTCAGTGCGGCTTTATGGGCTCCAAAGACCTCTTCCTCTTCTTCTTCTTCTTCTTTTTTTCAGCGCATTGAAAGGAGAGCCTTGAGCAGACTGTTCAGTGTACAGTTCTCCTGCACCCCTCAGCCCCCCCCCCCACCCATCCTCCTCCTCCTCCTCCTCTCATCCCTTCCCTCATTCCCCTGCTGAGTCCATTAAAAACCCGGGAGTTTATCAAGCCTAACGTAGCGCTAGCATGCACAGGCCCGCTATCGCCACGGCTCCCGGTGCGGACGCCTCCCTATCGCCGCCATTCACGGCGGACGAGGCCCGCTAACGATGCTAATTATGAAGCCAGCACAATGCTCAGCTCATCTCCCCTCCCACCTGTCAGTACACTGCATGCTGAGACGCCTAGAGAGAAAGAGAGAGAGAGAGAGAGAAAATAACTCGGCTCGTTCCTTTACTCCTCCTCATCCTTTCTTTTTCCCTTCTTTTCTTTCGGCGTTAGCGGCGTTTCATGTTTTGTTTGGCTTTGCTGTTTGAACAAGAAGAAAGAGAGAAACTCCAGGAAAAACTTGGCTACCTGTGCCCCCGCGCGAGTCTGTTCCCTTCAGCAACGCTCCGCTCAATCAGGGGAATGGAGAGGGAAGGGGACAAAAAGGAGGAGCGAGAAACGAGGGAGACAAAAGACCACCCCCCCCCCCCCCCGGCACCCTTCACTCTGCCGTTAGCTCGTCCCTGTCCTGCGTGACGGGTCTGCCAGAGAGGAGGACGGCGTGAATCCAGAGAACGAGCGCGGAGGAACCGCCCGGTCCTCGAACCCCTGCCGCCGTCCCCGCGCCCGTCCCAATTCATCAGTCCACACCTCGAGAGCCTCCCGCCATTCTGCAGCCGCTCGGAGAGAGTGAACATAGCCTTTCTGATGCTAAATGAAGTGGTGTTCCTGCGTCCAAGAGGATGCAGATTCACATTCCATCAATTCAGCCGGCCCACACATGAGAGCTTGTCGAGTGTGTGTGCGTGGGCTAATGTGTGTGTGTGTGTGTGGGGTTGTGTGTGTGTGTGAGCATATTGTGTAAGTGGTAGTTAGAATGCGACAACCAAAGCTGCTCTCTAAAACGGCACTCATATCCTGAAGGGCCTGGAGGGTTTTAGTGATGCTCGCTAACGAGGCATTCATACTGATCCATTACAGAGTAAAACACGCACTCGCACACAAACACACACACACACACACACACACTGAATGAAACACGCCCATGATTATATTTTTAGAGTAATGGCAAGACCTTTTTTTTTTCTTACATTTTGTCTGAATTCAATCACTTTAACATGGTGTTACAGCGCTTTGATTTCCCTTCATGCTGCAATGACCATGACCGCTAACTTTCTGCTTCTTATCTGCTGCGCCCGTCTCAAATGGCTGATGCAGTTTTTATTCGCCATTTCAAGTGTTTGGAGACTAATTTTAACATGAATGCTCGGATAGGCCCGAACACCGTAAACTGATGCGTAGCAGCTGCACGCAGGCAGTCGACGAGAGCCAGAGCTTGATTGTTCTGCAATTGTTAGATTAAACAAGATGCAAAACGTACTCTTCATAACAGTGAGATATTCATATATCATTATTATGAGAGTGGCTGGCTGGATATATATATATATATATATATATATATATATATATATATATATATATATATACTACAGTGCATCCGGAAAGTATTCACACCCCTTCACTTTCCCCACATTTTGTTATGTTACAGCCTTATTCTGTTAGGTTAGGTGACCACTCCTCCTCCACCCTGACCCTCGGCACAGGTGCCCCTCAAGGCTGTGTTCTGAGCCCCCTCCTTTTCTCCCTCTTCACCCACGACTGCCTGCCAACTCACCCCTCAAATGTTCTAGTTAAGTTTGCAGATGACACCACAGTCACTGGCCGTATCACCAACAGTGACGAGACGGCCTACAGAGACGAGATTGAGCACCTCACATCATGGTGTACTACCGACAATCTTGTCCTTAACGTGCAGAAGATGGAGGAGCTGATTGTGGACTTCAGGAGGTCTAGAAGCTGCAGCCACTCCCCCATACACATGAATGGGGTGGAAGTGGAGCGTGTTTCCAGCTTTAAATTCCTTGGAGTCCACATCAGCGAGGACCTTTCGTGGACATTAAACACCCAGGCCCTTGTGAAAAAGGCCCAACAATGCCTGCATTTCCTGAGGAGGCTGAGGAGCGCCCGTCTACCCCCCAAAATTCTCACCAACTTCTACCACTGCACCATAGAGAGCATCCTGACCATCTGCACCTCAGTAGACCAGAAAGCTCTGCAGCGGGTCGTCGAGGCGGCCCAGCATATCACCGGTGCCCAGCTCCCAGCCATAAAAGACACTTATCACAAACGCTGCCTTCGAAGGGGTCTGAGCATCAGCAGAGATCCCACCCACCCCAACCATGGACTGCCCCCCCCTGCGCTCTGGGAGGCGCTACAGGAGCCTCAGAGCCTCAGAGCCTGTACTACCAGGCTCAAAAACAGCTTCTTTCCACAAGCTGTTGCCCACCTGAACCTGGCTACCCACTGAATGTCTGCAGATATTTTTAGATATTTTTAAATATTTTGTACTCCAGCTCTTTTTTACTTATTTTTAGCTTTCGGTCTTCATGTGTGTATATCTTATACTGTGTTTGCTGTGTTTGTCTGTGTCAGTCTTGCACTGTTTGGTGAAGCCACAGCCCTCATTTCATTTTTAACATGTGCCTGCACATTGTTTTTAATGACAATAAAATTGAATTGAATTGAATTGTTCCAAAATGGATTAAATTCCTTTTTTTCCCCCCCTCATCAATCTACACACAATACCCCATAATGACAAAGCGAAAAAGGTTTTGTAGAAATGTTTGCAAATTTATGAAATATTGCATGTACATAAGTATTCACACCCTTTACACAGTACTTGGTTGAGGCACCCTTGGCAGCGATTACAGCCTCAAGTCTTCTTGGGTATGAAGCTACAAGCTTGGCACACCCATATTTGGGGTATTTTTCCCATTCTTCTCTGCAGATCCTCTCGAGCTCTGTAAGGTTAGATGGGGAGCGTCGCTGCACAGCTATTTTCAGGTCTTTCCAGAGATGTTCAATGGGGTTCAAGTCTGGGCTCTGGCTGGGCCACTCAAGGACATTCACAGACTTGTCCCGAAGCCACTCCTTCGTTGTCTTGGCTGTGTGCTTAGGGTCGTTGTTGTGTTGAAAGGTAAACCTTCGCCCCAGTCTGAGGTCCTGAGCGCTCTGGAGCAGGTTTTCATCAAGCATCTCTCTGTACTTTGCTCCATTCATCTTTCCCTTGATCCTGACTAGTCTCCCAGTTCCTGCCGCTGAAAAACATCCCCACAGCACGATGCTGCCACCACCATGCTTCACTGTAGGGATGGTATTAGCAAGGCGATGAGAGGTGCCTGGTTTCCTCCAGACGTGACGTTTGGCGTTCTTTCCGGATGCACTGTATATATGGCTGGCTGGATATAGTATATGGCTGGCTGGGTGAATGGCTGGCTGGATGTGTGTGTGTATATCTATATCTATATCTATATATAGATATAGATATAGATATATCCAGCCAGCCATCCATTTTCCAAGCCGCTTATCCCAATTAGGGTCGCGGGATGTTGCAGCCTATCCCAGTAGTCATAGGTTGGTAGGCGGGGAAACACCCGGGACAGGTCGCCAATCCATTCCAGGGCACACACATTCAGGACAATTCAGTAAGTCCGATTCACCTGACCTACATGTCTTTGGACTGTTGGAGGAAAGCCACGCAGACACGGGGAGAACATGCAAACTCCACACAGAGGACGACCTGGGACGACCCCCCAAGGTTGGACAACCCTGGGGTTCGAACCCAGGACCTTCTTGCTGTGAGGCAACAGCGCCAACCACTGCGCCACCGTGTCGGCCATATATATATATATAAATCAAGACTCAAGAACAATTTATTGGCATTTCTATCATGTACTTGCATACACAAAAGAAACGAAGTTTTGTTTCACCCAGCCCACAGCGGTACAACACAAAAGATAAGCCACTTGAGGATTCACAAGCCAGGGGATTCTCAGTGCCGGTCCCAAGCCCGGATAAATGGACAAGTTTGCATCAGGACCATCTATGCGGATCATAAATCAGATTTCCATACTGGATCGGTCAAGGCCCGGGTTACCAACAACCGCCGTCGGTACTGTTAGCCAGTAGGGTGCCAGTGGAAACTATGCTACTGTTGGGTGAAGGAGAAGGAGAGGGGGAAGGCGTGTCCAGTGGCAGCAGGAGGGGAGGAAGGGTAGGAGTGTGGAGGCGAGAGTCGTAACTTTGAATGTTGGCACTATGACTAGTAAAGGGAGAGAGCTGGCCGATATGATGGAGAGAAGGAAGGTAGCAAGAGACCAGATGGAAGGGGAGTAAGGCCAGGAGCATCGGAGGTGGGTTCAAACTCTTCTACCATGGTGTGGATGGGAGGAGAAATGGGGTAGAGGTAATTTTTTTTTGATTTCCCCCCCTTTTCCCCCCCAATTGTATCTGGGCAATTACCCCACTCTTCCGAGTCGTCCCAGCCGCTGCTCCACCCCCTCTGCTGATCCGAGGAGTGCTGCAGACTACCACATGTGGAGTCGCCAGCCACTTCTTTTCACCTGACAGTGAGGAGTTTCACCAAGGGGATGTAGCACGTGGGAGGATCACGCTATTACCCCCAGCCCCCCCAACAGGTGCCCCGACCGACCACAGTAGGCGCTATGGCAGCGACCAGGACACACACCCACATCCGGCTTCCCACCCGCAGACACGGCCAATTGTGTTTGTAGGGACGCCCGACCTAGCTGGAGGTAACATGGGGATTTGAACTGGCGATCCTTGTGTTGGTAGGCAGCGGAATAGACCTCCACGCTAGTTGTGAAACACACAAGTATGTTTTACTGTGGAAGGAAGTTAAGAAATGTACTTTCAAACGTTTTACAGAGTTTAGTACAACGTGATCTATCTCCAAAACAACTAAGTAGACTGAAAAACAGCTGATAACCACACCCAGCAAACAACCATTGATTGTATCTGCAAAATGATTGATAACTACTTCTGCAAGAAGACGACCAACAATGCTGATTGGCTTGGCCATGAAGTCAAGCCAATTCAAGTCAAACTTTAATTATATAGCACATTTCATACACAGAGCAACATAATGTGCTTTACATAAAATGACAATACAATCGCAATACGATTATGAAAGTGCAAATGTTAAGAATAAATATGCACATCAATAGGTGTTAGTGCGGATATACAGCAATCACAGCAGAATATACAAATATCAACATATAAACAACACACATGATGACACACATGGTGAGTGTATTCTGGTGTCTTCCCAGTGTAAGCTGTCATGGCGGGTGAGTAGACAAATATGAGCAATCAGAAACACTTTGTCATTTCATTTCATATACTTCTTTTACATGAAATGAAAGGACACGTTGTTTCCTCCAGCCCACAGCAGTGCAACACAAAGACAAAAACTCATATCCAAAAACTACAAGAACACATATATCCAAACTAGAACACAAATATCCAAACTAAGAACACATGTATGAAAACTAAGAACACATGTATCCATCTAAGAACACATATATCCAAACTAAGAACATATATATCATAACTAGGAACACATATATCCAAACTAAGAACATATGTATCCAAACTAAGAACACATGTATCCAAACTAAGAACACATGTATCCAAACTAAGAACACATGTATCCAAACTAAGAACACATATATCCAAACTAAGAACACATGTATCCAAACTAAGAACACATGTATCCAAACTAAGAACACATATATCCAAACTAAGAACACATGTATCCAAACTAAGAACACATGTATCCAAACTAAGAACACATGTATCCAAACTAAGAACACATGTATCCAAACTAAGAACACATGTATCCAAACTAAGAACACATATATCCAAACTAAGAACACATGTATCCAAACTAAGAACACATGTATCCAAACTAAACACATATATCCAAACTAGAACACATACATCCAAACTAAACACATATATCCAAACTAAGAACACATGTATCCAAACTAGAACACATATATCCAAACTAAGAACACACATATCCAAACCAAGAACACATGTATCCAAACTACAACACATATATCCAAACTGAGAACACATATATCCAAACTAAACACATATATCCAAACTAGAACACATATATCCAAACTAAGAAAACATGTATCCAAACTAGAACACATATATCCAAACTAAGAACACATATATCCAAACCAAGAACACATATATCCAAACTAGAACACATATATCCAAACTAGAACACATATATCCAAACTAGAACACATATATCCAAACTAGAACACATATATCCAAACTAAACACATATATCCAAACCAAGAACACATGTATCCAAACTAGAACACATGTATCCAAACTAAGAACACATGTATGCAAACTAAGAACACATATATCCAAACCAGGAACACATGTATCCAAACTACAACACATATATCCAAACTAAACACATATATCCAAACTAAGAACACATGTATCCAAACTAAACATATATCCAAACTAAACACATATATCCAAACTAAGAACACATTTATCCAAACTACACACATATATCCAAACTAAGAACACATATATCCAAACCAGGAACACATGTATCCAAACTACAACACATATATCCAAACTAAACACATATATCCAAACTAGAACACATAAATCCAAACTAAACACATATATCCAAACTAGAACACATACATCCAAACTGAACACATATATCCAAACTAAGAACACATGTATCCAAACTAGAACACATATATCCAAACTAAGAACACATATATCCAAACCAGGAACACATGCATCCAAACTACAACACATATATCCAAACTAAACACATATATCCAAACTAAGAACAGATATATCCAAACTAAGAACATATATATCATAACTAGAACACATATATCCAAACTAAGAACACATATATCCAAACTAAGAACACATGTATCCAAACTAAACACATATATATCCAAAATAGAACACATATATCCAAACTAAAAACATATATCCAAACAATAACACATATATCCACACTAAGAACACATATATCCAAACTAAAAACACATATATCCAAACTAAACACATATATCCAAACTAAATTCATATATCCAAACTAGAACACATATATCCAAACTAAGAACACATATATCCAAACTAAACACATATGCCCAAACAAGAACACATATATTCAAACTAAACACATATAACCAAACTAAACACACATATACACACTAAACACATATATCCAAACTAAGAACACATATATCCAAACTAAAAACACATGTATCCAAACTAAACACATATATCCAAACTAAACACATATATCAAAGCTAAGAACACATGTATCCAAACTAAACACATATATCCAAACTAAGAACACATGTATCCAAACTAAACACATATATATCCAAACTAAAACACATATATCCAAACTAAAAACATATATCCAAACAAGAACACATATATACACACTAAGAACACATATATCCAAACTAAAAACACATATATCCAAACTAAACACATATATCCAAACTAAATTCATATATCCAAACTAAACACATATATCCAAACTAAGAACACATATATCCAAACTAAACACATATATCCAAACTAAGAACACATATATCCAAACTAAACACATATGCCCAAACTAGAACATATATATTCAAACTAAACACATATATCCAAACTAAACACATATATCCAAACTAAGAACACATATATCCAAACTAAACTAACATATCCAAACTAAACACATATATCCAAACTAAGAACACAAATATCCAAACTAAAAACACACATATCCAAACTAAGAACACATACATATATCCAAGCTAAACTCATATATCCAAACTAGAACAAATATATCCAAACTAAGAACACATATATCCAAACGAAAAACACATATATCCAAACTCGAACATATATATCCAAACTAGAACACATATCCAAACTAAGAACACACATATCCAAACTAAACAAATATATCCAAAACTAAGAACACATATATCCAAACTAAACACATATGCCCAAACTAGAACACATATATACAAACTAAACACATATATCCAAACAAAACACATATATCCAAACTAAACACATATATCCAAACGAAACACACATATACACACTAAACACATATATCCAAACTAAGAACACATACTATATCCAAGCTAAACTCATATAGCCAAACTAGAACACATATATCCAAACTAAGAACACATATATCCAAACTAAAAACACATATATCCAAACTAAAAACACATACTAAGAACACATATATCCAAACTAAACACATATGCCCAAACTAGAACACATATATTCAAACTAAACACATATATCCAAACTAAACACATATATCCAAACTAAACACACATATACACACTAAACACATATATCCAAACTAAGAACACATGTATCCAAACTAAACACATATATATCCAAAATAGAACACATATATCCAAACAAAACACATATATCCAAACTAAACACATATATCCAAACGAAACACACATATACACACTAAACACATATATCCAAACTAAGAACACATACTATATCCAAGCTAAACTCATATAGCCAAACAAGAACAAATATATCCAAACTAAGAACACATATATCCAAACTAAACACATATATCCAAACTAAGAACACATATATCCAAACTAGAACACATATATCCACACTAAGAACACATATATCCAAACTAAAAACACATATATCCAAACTAAATACATATATCCAAACTAAATTAATATATCCAAACTAAACACATATATCCAAACTAAGAACACATATATCCAAACTAAACACATATATCCAAACTAAGAACACATATATCCAAACTAAACACATATGCCCAAACTAGAACATATATATTCAAACTAAACACATATATCCAAACTAAACACATATATCCAAACTAAACACATATATCCAAACTAAGAACACATATATCCAAACTAAACTCATATATCCAAACTAAACACATATATCCAAACTAAGAACACAAATATCCAAACTAAAAACACATATATCCAAACTAAGAACACATACATATATCCAAGCTAAACTCATATATCCAAACTACAACAAATATATCCAAACTAAGAACACATATATCCAAACGAAAAACACATGTATCCAAACTCGAACATATATATCCAAACTAGAACACATATCCAAACTAAGAACACACATATCCAAACTAAACACATATATCCAAAACTAAGAACACATATATCCAAACTAATCACATATGCCCAAACTAGAACACATATATTCAAAGTAAACACATATATCCAAACAGAACACATATATCCAAACTAAACACATATATCCAAACTAAACACACATATACACACTAAACACATTTATCCAAACTAAGAACACATATATCCAAGCTAAACTCATATAGCCAAACTAGAACAAATGTATCCAAACTAAGAACACAAAAAACCAAACTAAACACATTTATCCAAACTAAGAACAAATGTATCCAAACTAGAACACATATATCCAAACTAAACACATATATCCAAACTAAACTCATATATCCAAACTTAGAACACATATATCCAAACTAAGAACACATATATCCAAACTAAAAACACATGTATCCAAACTAAACACATATATCCAAACTAAGAACACATATATCCAAACTAAACACATATATCCAAACTAAACTCATATATCCAAACTTAGAACACATATATCCAAACTAAGAACACATATATAAAAAACTAAAGACATATATCAATACTAAGAACACATATATCCAAAGTAAACACATATATCCAAACTAAGAACACATGTATCCAAACTAAACACATATATCCAAACTAAACTCATATATCCAAACTAAGAACACATATATCCAAACTAAACACATATCCAAACTAAGAACACATACATCCAAACTTAACACATATATCAGAACTAAACACATATATCTAAACTAAAAACACATACAGTGCATCCGGAAAGTATTCACACCCCTTCACTTTTCCCACATTTTCTTATGTTACAGCCTTTTTCCAAAATGGATTAAATTCTTTTTTTCCCTCATCAATCTACACACAATACTCCATAATGACAAAGGAAAAAGGTTTTGTAGACATTTTTGCAAATTTATTAAAAATAAAAAACTGAAACATTGCATGTACATAAGTATTCACACCCTTTGCTATGACACTCAACATTGAGCTCAGGTTCATCCTGTTTCCACTGGTCATCCTTGAGATGTTTCTACATCTTGATTGGAGTCCACCTGTAGTAAATTCAATAGATTGGACATGATTTGGAAAGGCACACACCTGTCTATATAAGGTCCCACTGTTGGCAGTGCATGTCAGAGCAGAAACCAAGCCATGAAGTCAAAGGAATTGTCTGTGGACCTCTGAGACAGGATTGTGTCGAGGCACAGATCTGGGGAAGGGTACAAAAAATGTCTACAGCTTTGAAGGTCCCGAAGAGCACAGTGGTCTCCATCATTCGTAAATGGAAGAAGTTTGGATCCACCAGGACTCTTCCTAGAGCTGGCCGCCCAGCCAAACTGAGCAATCGGGGGAGAAGGGCCTTGGTCAGGGAGGTGACCAAGAACCCGATGGTCACTCTTACAGAGGTGCAGCGTTCCTCTGTGGAGATGGGAGAACATTCCAGAAGGACAACCATCTCTGCAGCACTCCACCAATCAGGACTTTATGGTACAATGGCCAGACAGAAGCATCTGCTCAGTAAAAGGCACATGACAGCCCGCTTGGAGTTTGCCAGAAAGCACCAAAAGGACTCAGAGACCATGAGAAACAAGATTCTCTGGTCTGACGAAACCAAGATTGAACTCTTTGGCCTGAATGCTAAACGTGACGTCTGGAGGAAACCAGGCACCTCTCATCACCTTGCTAATACCATCCCTTCAGTGAAGCATGGTGGTGGCAGCATCATGCTGTGGGAATGTTTTTCAGCAGCAGGAACTGGGAGACTAGTCAGGATCGAGGGAAAGAGGAATGGAGCAAAGTACAAAGACATCCTTGATGAAAACCTGCCCCAGAGTGCTCAGGACCTCAGACTGGGGCGAAGGTTTACCTTTCAACGCGACGACAACCCTAAGCACACAGCCAAGACAACGAAGGAGTGGCTTCGGGACAAGTATGTGAATGTCCTTGAGTGGCCCTGCCAGAGCCCAGATTTGAACCCCATTGGACATCTCTGGAAAGACCTGAAAATAGCTGTGTAGCGATGCTCCCCATCTAACCTTACAGAGTTTGAGAGGATCTGCAGAGAAGAATGGGAAAAATATACCCCGGATATAGGTGTGCCAAGCTTGTAGCTTCATGCCCAAGAAGACTTGAGGCTGTAATCGCTGCCAAGGCCTCAACCAAGTACTGAGTAAAGGGTGTGAATACTTATGTACATGCAATATTTCAGTTTTTTATTTTTAATAAATTTGAAAAAATGTCTACAAAACCTTTTTCGCTTTGTCATTATGGGGTATTGTGTGTAGATTGATGAGAAAAAAAAGGAATGTAATCCATTTTGGAATAAGGCTGTAGCATAACAAAATGTCGGGAAAGTGAAGGGGTGTGAATACTTTCCGGGTGCACAGTATATCCAAACTAAACACATATATCCAAACTAACAACACACATATCCAAACTAAGAACACATATCCCAACTAAACACATATATCCAAACTAGGAAGACATGTATCCAAACTAAGAACACGTATCCAAACTAAGAACACATATATCCAAACTAGAACACATATATTCAAACTAAACACATATATCCAAACTGAGCACATATATCCAAACTAAGAACACATATCCCAACTAAACACATATATCCAAACTAGGAAGACATGTATCCAAACTAAGAACACGTATCCAAACTAAGAACACATATATCCAAACTAGAACACATATATTCAAACTAAACACATATATCCAAACTGAACACATATATCCAAACTAGAACACATACATCCAAACTAAACACATATATCCAAACTAAGAACACATGTATCCAAACTAGAACACATATAGCCAAACTAAGAGCACAATAAACTAAACACATATATCCAAACTAAGCAACAAACAAAAATATCACTGTCCAAGAGAGCGAATGCCAGCCAGGATGATTGTCAGAACTGCTGGTCTCCATGGCCTAGCAGTTAGCTTAGCCTGCCCCACTTCTGCGTCCTGTCAAACCGCCCTCGGTGTTTTCTCTTCAGGCGCAGCTCTGGGCAGGGCTGTGGTCCTTGGGCCCACCAGACGCAGCAGACCAGGCTCCTCCGGTCGATCCAATGCCATCTCTCCCAGCCAGACACCCTCGACACACCTCCCCGCACTCCAGATGACAACATCAAAAACACAGTCAACGCTAGGCCAGGCCACATCCAGACCGCCCTCTGTGTTATTGGAACTGCCGGTCCGCATGGGCTGGCAGTTAGCTTAACCTGCCCCGCTTCCGTGTCCTGTCAGACCGCCCTCGGTGTTTCCTCTTTGGGCGTAGCTCTGGGCAGGGTCTTGGTCACTGAGCCCACAGGACGCAGCAGACCAAGCTCTCCCAGCCGATCCAGAACCAGCTCTCCCAGCCATTAAATGAAGACACAAATGTAGACGTAGACGTGGACAAAGAAACTGCATCGACGGTACTGGGGGAGGCTGCTGCAAACATAAGTTCACGCTGCCATCTTCCCACACTGGAAAAAGAATAGTGACGGCCAGTAGTGGTTAAGTTTAGGGTCAGAACTGCTCATATTAAATGGTAAATGGTAACACTACTGCATTTATACAGCGCTATTCTAGCCTACCAACCACTCAAAGTGCTTTACAGTGTATGCCTCACATTCACCCATTCATACACATTCATACACTGATGGTGGTGGCACCAACCTGCTCATCAGGGGCAGTTAAAGGTTCAGTGTCTTATTCAAGGACACTTCAGCACGCTCTCTGGAGGAGCCAAGGATCGAACCAGTGACCCTCTGATTACTAGACGACCCACTTGACCTCCTTAGCCATGCCCCCCCATATTAGTCATTTTCAGAGACTTTCTGAGACACGCTTAGATGATGTGACCATGACAGTAAGATCTTGTTAGAGCTCCTCTGTTTTCATGACAGTGAACTCATCAGGATTCATACGTGAGTGAAGCAGAATCCATTCTGCCGATTTCACAGGAGGTTCAATGTTACCACATAGATTTAATTAGTCTCCAAATCTAAGATGAAACTCACCTGTCCATTGCTGCAAGAGGAAATGTGAGCCGTGATCCAGCAGAAGACCACACTGCAATGACAAATGATTGACGGTCACCTGCAAAATCAGTCGTTTTGTGAAAAGTAAATAAATCGAGCCTATCAGAGACATTTTATTTACTACTTCATAAATGTACCACAAAAAAAACTATATTTATTTAGCTGCCCAGACTATTACAGGTAAATTTTTATTTTCCCCACTACTTCCATCGCTCACCTAGGGAGTATGAAAGAAATATGTGCGCAAAAAATGAAGGTGCCTTTTGCGGTATATTGCAGACAGTGCCAACAACAGCACTGAACTTGGCTGAAACCATTGGAGAAAACATTTTCCTCCTCCTATTTTACTATGAAAAGCAACGTTTCCGGAGCGAGCTGAATTTTTCACCATGGCTTCCTGCTCTTTATGGACTGGCTCTAAATAGCCCATGACTATACTGTGCAGGTGCTATCTAGTGGCCTTTGTAAATAGGCATGTAGGCTGCAGCTAGTTGTGTGGCGCCTTAAATCAATGTTTCTATCAAGGAACAGCAGATCCAAGTAACCAAGGATGTATTGTTCAGTGACAGCTATTGATTAGCAGCCATGAAGCATGTGAATGAGGCGCTGGTTTCCGTAACCTTGATTCCTCATGGTATGTGAGGCATTCGAGAGTGGATGAGCGCATGCGGCTGACAGGTCTGGCAAAACCGTCAGTCTGCATTTTTCATGTATTCTCTGTATTTTGTGCGACTGTCAACGCTGTTTAGAGCCGAGATACCTGCATTAGATAAGTCAACTTCACAAATCCACTCTTAATTTTACCCCCCAGTGTGTCATATCTACCAATGCGGTCGTTGTGACGCGGCATTGCCAGTAGATTATTCATTTATCTGAGTGGGCTTTGGTCCATTTAGCCAGCTCTACTTTTGATTAAATGTTAAAACAGCAGATTTTCCTCATTTTCCACATCAAGATGTTTGAAAATATGGGAGTTCTCAGGGCTACACTGTCTACGATACCTCTCAGTGGTACTCACTGGTGTGCCATGGAGGTTCGTGTGTATGCAGGTTTTCTTTCAAACCAAGCACTACACCAGCTGATTTCACTAATACAACTACAACCAGGCAGGAGGACCAATCAGGGAACTCTCTGGTGGGCATCCGGGTGGTGTAGTGGTCTTTTCCATTGCCTACCAACAACACGGGTAATCGGCGGTTCGAATCCCCGTGTCACCTCCAGCTTGATTAGGTGTCCCTACAGACATAATTGGCCGTGTCTGTGGGTGGGAAGCCGGATGTGGGTATGTGTCCTGGTCGCTGCACTAGCGCCTCCTCTGGTCGGTCGGGGTGCCTGTTCGGGAGGGAGGGGGATCTGGGGGGAATAGCGTGATCTGCAGCTGCCCACTGGGGACCGGGGTTCACGCCCCGGTCTCGTCAGATCCGACTATGGCCGGATTCGATGAGGCAGCAATAATTGGCAGCGCTGTCTTCGAGAGGGGGGCGGAGTCGGATTGTGTTCGTCACATGAATGCGTTTCTGGGTGTGTCGGAAAAAGCAGTGGTTCGGCCTGGAGTCGCCTCGTCATGAAAGGAGGCGTCTCCTTCGAGACTGCTGGCCGGAGAGATGCAGTTGGCGAATGCATGCAGAACGAGGGTGGGTGTTTGAACTAGAATAGGGAGCGATTGGCCACTAAATTGGGAGAAAAAAAGGGAAAAATCAGAAATACACACACACACACACACACACACACACACACACACACACACACACACACACACACAGAAATTCTAAACTGACACTAGATTTGTATATCCAAAATTTTAAATAACAACAAATCAAGAAAGTGATAATTCTGTTAAAACTGTGCTTAGAAGGAAGAAGCCCACTCTTACTGAGTACTGACGTGGTCATGTTGCTGCACGAGCAAGCACGGCTGCACAATCAGCCAAGTCACTGACGAGAGAAAACGTACTCGGAAAATAAAAGTTATTTGACTCCGAAATGAGCAAAAATCAGCAAGTGAACATCTCACCGACGTTTTTGACACCGAAGTTTCATTTGAGGGTAGTAAAAAAAAACACAAAAACCTCTCCTAAAAAGCACCCCTTCTCTCATCCCTGAAAAGGCTATTAGACAGTGAAAGCTCCAAGCTGAGCCATCCTAACTAAGAGCGCTTTCATGTCTCGTGTTTGTTTACTTGTTTATTTATGTGGTCTGCATCGCCCACTGCTGCCTGTTACTGGTTCACCTGCAAGGACGAGAGGCGGTCAGGAACCAGGATCATTGATTTGTCATTTCATTCCATGCACCTGTGCACATGAAACGAAACTAAATATAGTTCCCCCCAATCCGCAGCAGTGCAACACAAAGACAAAAACACATATCCAAAATACAAGAACACATGTATATCTTAACTACAAAAAAGCTACAAAAAATACAAAGCATATCAAGAAAAACGTAATTTCACTGTCCAAGAGAGCGAATGCCAGGATGACTGTCGGAACCGCCGGTCTGCATGGGCTAGCAGTTAGCTTAGCCTGCCCCGCTTCCGCGTCCTGTCAGACCGCCCTCGGTGCTTCCTCCTTGCGTGCAGCTCCAGGCAGGACCGTGGTCCCTGGGCCCACAAGGTGAAGCAAACCAGGCTCCCCCAGCCGATACAGCCAGACACCCTCGACACACCTCCCCGCACTCCACCAAAAACACAGTCAACGCTAGGCGAGGCCGCCGCCAGACCGCCCACGGTGTTATCGGGACTGCCAGTCTGCGTGGGCTAGCAGTTAGCTTAGCCTGCCCCGCTTCTGCATCCTGTCAGACCACCCTCGGTGCTTCCTCCTTGCGTGCAGCTCCAGGCAGGACCGTGGTCCCCGGGCCCACAAGGTGAAGCAAACCAGGCTCCCCCAGCCGATACACCACCAGCTCCCCCAGCCAGACACCCCCGACACATCTCCCCGCACTCCACCAAAAACACAGTCAACGCTAGGCGAGGCCGCCGCCAGACCGCCCTCGGTGTTATCGGGACTGCCGGTCTGCGTGGGCTAGCAGTTAGCTTAGCCTGCCCCGCTTCTGCATCCTGTCAGACCGCCCTTGGTGTTTCCTCTTCGGCGCAGCTCCAGGCAGGACCGTGGTCCCCGGGCCCACAAGGTGAAGCACACCAGGCTCCCCCAGCCGATACACCACCAGCTCCCCCAGCCAGACACCCCCGACACATCTCCCCGCACTCCACCAAAAACACAGTCAACGCTAGGCGAGGCCGCCGCCAGACCGCCCTCGGTGTTATCGGGACTGCCGGTCTGCGTGGGCTAGCAGTTAGCTTAGCCTGCCCCGCTTCTGCATCCTGTCAGACCGCCCTTGGTGTTTCCTCTTCGGCGCAGCTCCAGGCAGGACCGTGGTCCCCGGGCCCACAAGGTGAAGCACACCAGGCTCCCCCAGCCAATACAGCAACAGCTCTCCCAGCCAGACACCCCCGACACATCTCCCCGCACTCCACCAAAAACACAGTCAACGCTAGGCGAGGCCGCCGCCAGACCGCCCTCGGTGTTATCGGGACTGCCGGTCTGCGTGGGCTAGCAGTTAGCTTAGCCTGCCCCGCTTCTGCGTCCTGTCAGACCGCCCTCGGTGTTTCCTCTTCGGCGCAGCTCCAGGCAGGACCGTGGTCCCCGGGCCCACAAGGTGAAGCACACCAGGCTCCCCCAGCCGATACACCACCAGCTCTCCCAGCCATCAAACAAAGACACAAACTTAGACGCAGACGCGGAGAAAGACATTGCATCGACGGTACTGGGTGAGGCCGCCGCAAATGTGTATTTGTGCCGCCGTCTATGCAAAGGTAACAGGTATGCTGCATGGAAGGCCCTCTTACAGGTAATATGACCTTAATGCGTGTCTGTGTGTGTGCAAGCGTGCGCACAAAGTTGCCGGTACAGTAATATAATTTAGCATGGACGAACCAAAAAAAAACCGTCCTCACATCGTCACCGTTTTTTCACCAGGGACAACAGGGTCCATGTTGTCTTGTAATTTCTAGCTGGAGTTCTGCAAACTCGTTCCCCTCCTCTCACCACAGGGTCAAGTGTGTGGAGTACAAACAATGGATACCGCCTCATAGCAACCTCATAAAAGAGCACTAAACACAAACTCTCTCTCTCTCTCTCTCTCTCTCTCTCTCTCTCTTTGCACGTCCCGTGCATACTCGTGTGTATGTGTGTGTGTGTGTGTGTGCATGCGTGTGTGTGTTCTTTGTGTTTCTTTTTGCAGACATCGATTTCTCCTTACCACAGACAGAAGGCTCTAACAGGGAACAAAGATGGAGTGATGAATGGCTGCTGTCCTCATGAGGGACGCTTGCTTTCTCGTCTCTTTTTGATGAGGTCACAGACAAGGCTCTGGGTCACAGGTCACGGAGCCATATAAAACACACAAAAAAACTCACTCAGCTCTGTTCAATAGGTGCTAAAACGCAATTACCCATAAATTGTCCCCACTTCGATGTGTCGGTCTTCACACACACGGCGTAACACACGGACAGGCCGGCGGGCCATACGCACTTGCAGCCGCGCACATGCGGCGAGTCGCCCCGACAGGCCCAAAGGCACGCTGCCACACGGAGCAGCTCTGGCGGCGAGTTGCCAAACTCAACTCGTTTTCGATGAGGGCACGCGATGCGGCAGACGGGCGCTAATCGGCATCGCGGGTTCGATGGCGACCCGTAAAAAGTGAAGGAAGGCTGAACTTTTCGGTGAGATGAGCAACATCGCTGGGTGGGAAGCCGGATGTGGGTATGGGTCATGGTCGCTACACTAGCGCCTCCTCTCCTCTCGGTACCTGTTCTGGGGGGGGGGGGGATAGCGTGACCCTCCCACACGCTACGTCCCCCCTCTCCTCACTCGAAAAGAAGCGGCTGGCGACTCCACATGTATCGGAGGAGGCATGTGGTAGTCTGCAGCCCTCCCGGGATCAGCCGAGGGGGTGGAGCAGCGACTGGGGTGGCTCGGAGGAGTGGGGTAATTGGCCGGGTACAACCGGGGACAATTTTAGCGACAGGCAAGTCCATGAATACTGGGACGGCATCCGGCGC
>NC_079212.1:139153986-139156486 GCF_029633865.1 Lampris incognitus | reverse complement strand
GCGCACACACGCACACACACACACACACACACACACACACAGACACACACACCCTGTCCCAACTAACCATGCACTCACACACATTCTTCATCACACTTGCACAAATACAGTACGCAGAGCGCAGCATGAATGCAGATACATGCATGTGGACAGCGGGTGACGTGCGGCCCGTATATGTGGCTGCATTCCCCCGAACCGTTTCCAGCAGATCGACTTTCGTCTCAGCTTCCTGTCTTGACAAAACACGCTCCTCGATCATAATTAACCTGCTTATTAAGAGCACTGGCAGAGCTGAAGACCTGCGGCATTTGGGCGAGAGAGAGAGAGAGACTTAGAGACAAAGAGCCAGAGAGAGAGAGAGGGAGAGAGAGAGAGAGAGAGAGTGGAGAGGGAGAGAGAGAGCGAGAGAGAGACTTAGAGACAGAGTCAGAGAGCGAGAGGAGAGACAGCGAGAGGTAAGAGAGCGAGAGCGAGAGAGGGAGAAAGAGAGCGAGAGGAGAGACAGCGAGATAGAGCGAGTGGTAAGAGAGCGAGAGCGAGAGAGGAATAGAGAGAGAGGGACAGAGAGCGAGAGAGAGTGAGATGAGTGAGGAAGAGAGAGGAAGAGAGAGCGATATAGAGAGAGAGTGGCGGGAGAGAGCGAGAGAGAGGAAGAGAGAGAGCGAGAGAGAGAGAGTGGCGAGAAAGAGAGCGAGAGAGAGAGAGTGGCGAGAGAGAGAGCGAGAGAGGAAGAGAGAGAGAGGGACAGAGAGCGAGAGAGAGTGAGATGAGTGGGAGAGAGTGAGGAAGAGAGAGTGATATAGAGAGAGAGTGGCGAGAGAGAGCGAGAGAGAGGAAGAGAGAGAGCGAGAGAGAGAGAGTGGCGAGAGAGAGAGCGAGAGAGGAAGAGAGAGAGAGAGTGGCGAGGGTGGCGAGAGAGAGCGAGAGAGGAAGAGAGAGAGAGGAGAGAGGAAGAGAGAGAGGAAGAGAGAGAGCGAGATAGAGAGTGGTGAGAGAGAGAGAGCGAGAGAGGAAGAGAGAGAGGAGAGAGGAAGAGAGAGAGGAAGAGAGACAGAGAGTGGCGAGAGAGAGAGCGAGAGAGGGGATGAGGAAGAGAGATAGAGAGTGGTGAGAGAGAGAGTGGTGGAGAGGAGAGCGAGAGAGGAAGAGAGAGAGAGAGAGGAAGAGAGAGAGAGAGTGGCGAGAGAGCGAGAGAGGAAGAGAGAGAGAGGAAGAGAGAGAGCGAGAGAGGAAGAGAGAGAGAGGAAGAGAGAGAGGAGAGGAACAGAGAGAGCGAGAGAGGAAGAGAGAGAGAGAGAGGAAGAGAGATAGAGAGTGGTGAGAGAGCGAGAGAGGAAGAGAGAGAGAGGAAGAGAGAGAGAGAGTGGTGAGAGAGCGAGAGAGGAAGAGAGAGAGAGGAAGAGAGAGAGCGAGAGAGGAAGAGAGAGAGGAAGAGAGAGAGAGGAAGAGAGAGAGGAGAGGAAGAGAGCGAGGAAGAGAGAGAGAGAGAGAGGTGTGTGTGTGTGTGTGTGTGTGTGTGTGTGTGTGTGTGTGTGTGTGTGTGTGTGTCCGGATGCTTTCGTTAGCGCGTGCAGGGGACAGCGTAGCGCTCGCCTCGTGTTTCACCTGGAAGCCTGGACTGGCACTAGCACACTTAGCTGAAGGGCTGGCTAAGAGCTGTTTAAGTTGTGGGTTTGAATCCTGCCCAGGGCCAGGTAGAGGATGCCAGGCACAGCAAACCACGGGGCCCTGCCCGGCTACCAAGACCACAGACCACTCTCATAAAGAGACCTTCGACGTGTTATATGGAAGGATGAAGTATGAACGCCTAAACTGAAACGCTTGGGCCTTAATGTGCAGTCACAACACGCCGCGCTAACCTCGTGGATTATACCGGAAGATGGAGGACATTCGTTAGACAAACACTTGGCGGGAAGTGGGGTTGGCGCTTTGCTTTGGAGGCAGGTTTTGACAAATAGAAAATCTCAGCTATATCAATCTAAAGGTACCCCTTAATAGCAAACTTTCTAATTGGTCTGCAGAGCCTCTCCTTTGCAAAAAAAACAACTATACTCATCCTCACTTAATTAGAATAATGCATTCACGAGCGCATGTTTATTTGCAATAAATATATTCAAATCGGAGTAATAAATGATCATGTTTTCATATATGGCATACGTTCATGTCCACCTGACTTCTGAAACAGCTATTCAATACATTCCTACAGCATATTGATGCTAATCACATCCGTCCATCCGTCACCCGAACCACTTCTCCTGCTCTCAGGGCTGCGGGGATGCTGGAGCCGATCCCAGCAGTCATTGGCCGGCAGGCGGGGAGACACCCTGGACAGGCTGCCAGGCCGTCGCACAAGGCCGACATACACACCCAAAACCCGACACGTTCACACCTACGGGCAATTTAGTACGGCCGACTCACCTGACCTGCATGTCTTTGGGCTGTGGGAGGAAACCGGAGCCCCCGGAGGAAACCCACGAGGACACGGGGAGAACATGCAACC
>NC_079212.1:139144270-139151286 GCF_029633865.1 Lampris incognitus | reverse complement strand
GTGTATACGTGTGCGCGTGTACGTGTGTATACGTGTGTATACGTGTGTGTGTGTGTGTGTATATGTGAGTGTACATGTGTGCGTGTCTGTGTGTATGTTTTAGTGTGTGTGTGTGTGTACATGTGAGTGTACATGTGTGCGTGTCTGTGTGTATGTTTTAGTGTGTGTGTGTGTGTGTGTGTGTACATGTGCGCGTATACGTGTGTGTGTGTGTGTGTGTGTGTGTGTGTGCGTGTCTGGGTGTATGTTTTAGTGTGTATGTGTATGTGTGTGTGTATGTGCGTGTGTGTATGTGTATGTTTTAGTGTGTATGTGTGCGTGTGTGTATGTGTGTGCGTGTATGTTTTAATGTGTGTGTGTGTGTGTGATATAATTGTTTCCCTCCTCACCTTAGATAAAACCTTGCAATGTCTAGAAATGAATACAGCTGTACAGCACAAATAGTTAATAGTAGCTGGGTACAGGGGTCCTGGGAGGTCTTGTTGGTTAAAGGTAGTTGGGTACAGGGGTTCTGGGTGGTCTTTGGGTACAGGGGTTCTGGGAGGTCTTGTTGGTTAAAGGTAGTTGGGTACAGGGGGTTCTGGTGGTCTTGCTGGTTAGTAGTGGCTGGGTACAGGGGTCCTGGGAGGTCTTGTTGGTTAAAGGTAGTTGGGTACAGGGGTTCTGGTGGTCTTGCTGGTTAGTAGTGGCTGGGTACAGGGGTCCTGGGCAGTCTTGCTGGTTGGTAGTAGCTGGGTACAGGGGTCCTGGGCAGTCTTGTTGGTTAAAGGTAGTTGGATACAGGGGTTCTGGGTGGTCTTGCTGGTTAGTAGTGGCTGGGTACAGGGGTCCTGGGCAGTCTTGCTGGTTGGTAGTAGCTGGGTACAGGGGTCCTGGTGGTCTTGCTGGGTAGTAGTGGCTGGGTACAGGGGTCCTGGGCAGTCTTGCTGGTTGGTAGTAGCTGGGTACAGGGGGTTCTGGGCGGTCTTGCTGGTTGGTAGTAGCTGGGTACAGGGGTTCTGGTGGTCTTGCTGGTTAGTAGTGGCTGGGTACAGGGATCCTGGGCAGTGCTGTTGGTTAGTGGTAGCTGGGTACAGGGATTTTGGGTGGTCTTGCTGGTTAGTAGTGGCTGGGTACAGGGATCCTGGGCAGTGCTGGTTGGTTAGTGGTAGCTGGGTACAGGGGTCCTGGGCAGTCTTGTTGGTTGGTAGTAGCTGGGTACAGGGGTTTTGGTTGGTCTTGTTGGTTAAAGGTAGTTGGGTACAGGGGTCCTGGGCAGTCTTGTTGGTTAGTAGTGGCTGGGTACAGGGGTCCTGGGTGGTCTTGCTGGTTAGTAGTGGCTGGGTACAGGGGTCCTGGGCGGTCTTGCTGGTTGGTAGTAGCTGGGTACAGGGGTTCTGGGTGGTCTTGCTGGTTAGTAGTAGCTGGGTACAGGGGTCCTGGGCAGTGCTGTTGGTTAGTGGTAGCTGGGTACAGGGGTTTTGGTTGGTCTTGTTGGTTAAAGGTAGTTGGGTACAGGGGTCCTGGGCAGTCTTGTTGGTTAGTAGTGGCTGGGTACAGGGGTCCTGGGTGGTCTTGCTGGTTAGTAGTGGCTGGGTACAGGGGTCCTGGGCGGTCCTTGCTGGTGGTAGTAGCTGGGTACAGGGGTTCTGGGTGGTCTTGCTGGTTAGTAGTAGCTGGGTACAGGGGTCCTGGGCAGTGCTGTTGGTTAGTTGGTAGCTGGGTACAGGGGTTTTGGTTGGTCTTGTTGGTTAAAGGTAGTTGGGTACAGGGGTCCTGGGCAGTCTTGTTGGTTAGTAGTGGCTGGGTACAGGGGTCCTGGGTGGTCTTGCTGGTTAGTAGTGGCTGGGTACAGGGGTCCTGGGCGGTCTTGCTGGTTGGTAGTAGCTGGGTACAGGGGTTCTGGGTGGTCTTGCTGGTTAGTAGTAGCTGGGTACAGGGGGTCCTGGGCAGTGCTGTTGGTTAGTGGTAGCTGGGTACAGGGGTCCTGGGCAGTCTTGCTGGTTAGTAGTGGCTGGGTACAGGGGTTTTGGGTGGTCTTGTTAGTTAATAGTCGCTGGTACAGGTATCCTGGGCAGTGCTATTGGTTAGTGGTAGCTGGGTACAGGGGTCCTGGGCAGTCTTGTTGGTTAAAGGTAGTTGGGTACAGCAGTTCTGGGTGGTCTTGCTGGTTAGTAGTGGCTGGGTACAGGGGTCCTGGGTGGTCTTGCTGGTTGGTAGTAGCTGGGTACAGGGGTCCTGGGTGGTCTTGCTGGTTAGTAGTGGCTGGGTACAGGGGTCCTGGGCGGGTCTTGCTGGTTGGTAGCAGCTGGGTACAGGGGTCTTGGCCGGTCTGTCCATGATCAAGTCTTTATTGTAAACGGCATTGTTGGAGGATGACCAACGAGTCCCTTGATACAGGTCAAGACCAGTAACTACGTCGGCCGTACCCGCAACACCGCTGCTCCAAACCCCAACGACTCAAAACCCTTCTGCTTTTCTGCCCCCAGAGAAAAACACAAATGCACACATGCACACGCGCACATGCACGTACACACAACTTTACACACGAACAAACACAACACACAAAAACCAGCCACCCACCACCACTCAGCCTCCGTAATCCTTTGCAGGTGACGGCTGTGTGTCCTGCTGTAGCTGCAGGGGGGCAGCCATGAAGGAAACCAGTGAAGGCTGCAGAGGAGGAAGATGTGTTTTAAGCAACAAAACGCTAATCTGTCGGTGTATATTTTTGTCCGTCGCAAATAGTTTGTGTTTGTGGTTCTTTAGGAGGCACTCGGAGCCGAGGCACTCGGAGCCAACAGCATAAAAATCCTGTTTAAGACTGCAGAATACTGAGCTTCCTGTCTCGTACAGTGAAACGGTAGTGCAGCACAGTGTTGGTGTTCAGAGAAACTACACTTTAAATGACCTGGTTGGTGTCTGTGGAAAGTGGGGTTTTTTCTTTTCCACTGCTGAAGTCGACCAGCATCACTCCATCACTTCCAGCCATTACACTGCTGTCCACGTCCGCCACAGTAGCTTTGGGCTGGAAACATTATTATCCACCTGTCTGTCCGTCTGTCTCTCTGTCCATCTGTCTGTCCGCCTGTCTGTCCATCGGTTTGTCCATCTGTGTCTGTCTGTCCGTCTGGCTGCCTGTCTGTCCATCTGTCCGCCAGTCCATCCGTCCGTCCGTCCGCCCGTCTGTCCATCCATCCGTCTGTCTGTCTGTCTATACGTCCGTCTGTCCATCTGTGTGTCCGTCTTTCCGCTCGTTTGTCTGTCCTTCTGTCTGTCTGTGTCTGTCTGTCTGTCCATCAGTCCGTCCATCTGTCCATCTCTGTGTCTGTCCGTCTGTCTGTCTGTCTGTCTGTCTGTCTGTCCATCTCTGTGTCTGTCCGTCTGTCTGTCTGTCCATCCGTCCGTCCGTCTGTCCATCTCTGTGTCTGTCCGTCTGTCTGTCTGTCTGTCTGTCTGTCTGTCTGTCTGTCTGTCTGTCTGTCTGTCCATCCGTCCGTCTGTCCGTCTGTCCATCTCTGTGTCTGTCTGTCTGTCTGTCTGTCTGTCTGTCTGTCTGTCTGTCCATCCGTCCGTCCGTCTGTCTGTGTGTCCGCCCATCTGTCTGTTCGCCCGTCTGTCTGTCTTTCTATCTGTCTATCAGTCTGTCTCTGTCCGTCAGCCCCATATACCTAAATACATGCCTGAACATCAATCAGTCAGTCAAGATGAATTTTCTGCTAATAGTCTTATGGCCAAAATTATTTTCCATACCTTAATATTAGCTTCCCACAACCGCTAATCAAACTTATATACACACACACACACACACACACACACACACACACATATATGTATATATATATAAAGCAAATGCTGTGCAAGTGGATCAGTACATTAGTCACAGCACAAGGATAAAAGCAATGATACAAGCAGAGAACGGACATGCTATGGATAAGGATTGATTGATTGACTGATTGATTGATTGATTTGTTAATTGACTGACAGATCAAGCAAGTGCAAAACAGAACACACACTCGGGCTAGTGCAAGGCAATTTAAAAAAAAATAGCGTCTGTCAAAGAATGTATGTTCTTCAAAATAAATGTTATTACCTCCGACAGATTGATTACTTTGCTTTTTCTCAGGCAACCGTGTCAGGGTGCATGTCCAAAACCCACCCAATCTTCCATAACACGCCGACCAAACACACACTCTCTGCAAACAGAGTCCCCCTAATGACTTATTTAGCTAGAAGTCAAAGTTTGCAAACACTGAAGGTATCAAATGATATACTTAACGACTAAAGAAACACCTGTCTTTGTGATTTAAAACCCTTATTATCGCCGTAAACTCATATATCAGGGCCCTGTGTGAGGGCCTGGCCGCCTGTCCAGGGTGTCTCCCCGCCTGCCGCCCAGTGACTACCGGGATCGGCTCCAGCACCCCCGCGACCCGGAGAGCAGCATAAGCGGTTCGGATAACGGATGGATGGATGGAAGTCATATATCAGAGTTTAGGCAAAACTAGTTCTCTCGTTTCTAATAAAAGGAGACGCTAAGTGGGGAGAACTGGCCTGGCTGACCCGCCACATAAGCACCGCAGTAAAGCAACGCTAGGAGCAGTAGCGGAGGCTTCTCGAGGGCGGAGGCAGCGTGGAGGCTCGAGGCTGGCCCGACATGCACTTTAATGCTGTTAAACGCGTGTTTATGGACGGTAAAAAGAGACTCCCTCTTAACACACCTTTGACAAGCCTTGGCATCCTTTATAAAGGATAAAACCAGGGGGAGGCTGCAGACACACACACACACACACACACACACACACACACACACACACACACACACACGCACACACACACACACACACACACACACAACACGCACACACACACACACACACACACACACACACACACACACACACACACACACACACACACACACACACATGCACCTGCCTGGACAATCCTTTTTTTTTCTTCTCCCCAATTGTACCCGGCCAATTACCCCGCTCTTCCGAGCTGCCCCAGTTGTCGCCCCCCCCCCCCCCGTCTCCCCCGATACATGCGGAGTCGCCGGCCGCTCCTTTTCACCTGACAGTGAGGAGTTTCGCCAGGGGGGATGTAGCACGTGGGAGGATCACACAATCCCCCCCCCGAACAGGCGCCCCGACCGACCAGAGGAGGCGCTAGTGCAGTGACCAGGACACACACACCCACATCCAGCTTCCCACCCGCAGACACGGTCTGCAGGGACGCCCGACCAAGCTGGAGGTAACACGGGGATTCGAACCGGCGATCCCCTGTTGGTAGGGAATGGAATAGACCGCTTCGCTACCCGGACGCCCCCTTGCTGGACAGTCCTGGCTGGTTGATGTACATTGGCCCACGGTCACAACTTCATGAACAGTATAGCACAGAAACTCTGGGTCTCAGCTCTCGCTCACTCTTCCCTCTCTCCTTCTCCTTCTCCTTCTCCTTCTCCTTCTCCTCAACTAAACTGTATTCTGTTCCTATCCGCCTGTCTGTCTGTCTCACCCTGTCTTTTTCTCACTGTCTCACCGTCTCACTCTGCAAGGGAGGCTGTCAACAAGTCCTCCAACCCGTACGACCACATAGGTCATTTCTCCACTAATACGACCCATAGGAGCGTTTCTTAATTAGCGCCCCCTACCGGCGGCAGGAGATATAACAGATACGTTTTGCCTCTGTGCATTGTGGGATTTCAAAACAATCCGAGAACAACAGAATATGTAGTCGGTGCGTATTCGGGTAGTTTCGCCGTCTAGTATAGCAACTAAGATGGCTATCGGCAGTGTGTTTACCTATGAACAACGTTCTAAGCGCTAACTTAACACTAGCCAAAAGTTAGCAAGTCAGCTAGCGTGGACCTTATAACCGCTATGTGACTTTAAACTTTACTTGTATTAATATTCGTTCTCACGGGAGCTTATGGGAGGAGATGCTTATCGTTACAGGGAAAGCAACGTGTTATAATGACGGAGGACCGCGAGGGAGTAGCTTAACACGTAACTACGGGTCGTAAGAAGCTGCTTGTGCAAACCACCTACGGGGGGGGGGGGGGTCGCTTTTTTTTGGTGGAGGCCAGTCTCGAGGTTGTAAAATCCTCTCCCCCTCCCCCTCCCTCCCTCTCTCTCTCTTTCTGTCACACATATACACACAGGCACACACACCGGCACTCAGAATCGTGCAACTTAAACCATTTTTAAGACGAGAGGCCTCCCTAGAACTCCTCTCCTCTGCCAGACGTGCCGGGACCTCCAGCGTTATCAGGCTTACCTATGGAGCAGAGCAGTGTGTCTCCCACAGCTGGGCTGCAACCAACCGCAGGGTCACACTGCCGAGCCAAAGCTCTCCAGCCTGCCTCTTCCCTTTCTTCCTTACCGCCTTCCTCCAGATGGGCCGCGTGTTATCCTGACCTTCAGGGTGCCCGGGAAGGGATAGGTCACAGCTCACGGAGGGCTGGGAATTAGTCAGCTCGAAACAAGCCGTTGCCGGCGCTGTCTTGTCTGCCGCTCGGCGCTGCCAGCGGGCGGCCCGGTGCCAAGCTCGCAGCGCCGATCAGATGCCGGAGACCCGCCGTTTAATGGAAACGCAGACTGTATCTCGCCTCGGACGAACACGCACTCGCGCAGCCGGCTATCTCTTAGCCGTTCAGACCAGACCCCCCCCCCCCCACCCAACCCCAACCCAACCCCCCCCCCCCCCTCAAAAAAAGTGTCTAGGATCACCTGGCCGGCGGCCACAAACAAACCACAGAGCACAAACACACACACACAGACAACATCGCACACCTCTGACCACTGGTGCAGGGTGAACTGGAGAGCTGGTAATTGAAAGTTGGCTCGCTCCAGAAAGCGTGACACCAAATCGGGAGAGGAACCGGGGGGGGGGGGCGCTCCGCCGCCCGCTGCATGGAGGACGGCCGCAGGTTGTTGCCGGAGGTCAGAAGAGGGGTGTCCAGGGCCGGCCCAGCGGCCAGGCTTTGGGGATAGGTGTGAGAGACAAAGAGGGGTTGGGAGAGGGTTAAGCCCTGG
>NC_079212.1:139114270-139139270 GCF_029633865.1 Lampris incognitus | reverse complement strand
ATATATATATATATATATATATATATATATATATATATATATGTGTGTGTGTGTGTGTGCCTTATTCTGTATTTCCTGTGCATTGTGCGTCATTGTTGTTCCATGGCATGTCCTTGCGTTTCCGTGAACTGAAGCCTTGTGAGGAGGGGGGGGGGGGCTTCGAGTCGTGCAGCATGTTTGCAGAGTTTCAGATAGTATCCTGCAGAAGTACCGAAGGAGTGTCTGGCCTGCAGCCATGGTCAAACACAGGTCAACACTTCACTACTTGTCAAGGTCAACCATCTCATTTAACTGCCTCCCTCTCCCTCTCTCCCTCTCTCCCTCTCTCCCTCTCCCCCCCTCTCTCCCTCTGTCTTTTTCGACTTTCTGCGTGATCTTCCTTGCTTCTCGTGACCCTCGCTGCCTTTCTCACCGTTTCCCTCACACCCACAACCTCTCCCTCTCTCTCCGTCTCCCTCTCTCACTCCCCTGCTGTGGTTTCAGCCCGTGTCATCACATCAGAGTCGACAGCTCTAATCACTCCATAGAGCGGACGGCCTGTAAAACATGGCAGGGACTGACAGGAGGGCTCAACACACATACCTTTCATCTTTATTTTTCAACACACACGCACACACACATGCACACACACGCATGCACACACACACATACATACACACAAACAAACCTACATACACATACAAACACACAAAAAAATGCAAACACACATATACACACACATGCACACACACTTCACATGCGCACTCCCAGCCGTGCAGCATGTGCTATGTCGGCGCCTGCATCTCTCGTCAGTTCTTCTCGGGTGCGCTATTCACGGTTTCCGTGCCTGCGTTCTGCGTCTGTGGTCAACCCCAACACACAATCGGGGGTCGAGGGAGGAGGGGGGGGGGCAAGATGAAGGGCCTGTCAGTCAGTCCTCGGGTTTCCACCCAAAGGTGTCGCAAATTCTCTCCACTACCGTCGGGCTGCGGTCACACATGCGCGAATGCAGGCAAACGACCACCGCCTGCAGAGGCGAAATTGGTATCTTGTCGTGCTGAATGAGGGGCAGTGCAGGATGTGACGCCGAGTTGGGGGGGGTGGGGTCAACCACACGCACACTTCTTTGCTATTGGTTGAGGCTGCGGATTCGCCGGTCAACGTTCAACCAAAGCTGAACTCCGCGCGAAACGAAGATGTGGATTTCCTGCGCCACCGCTCCTTCGCTCGCATATAACGGAAGTGAACGGGAGGCGAATATTCGCCGTGTTAATTTCGCGCTTGTGTGACCGAATATTAGGAGTTGGTTTATCAAGTTAAGCAGCAGTTGAGGCTAATTTTCCAGTCAGGTGCCATTATACCACTGCAGAAGAAGAAGGTGCAGCAAGATGACGTTTTTGATACATGGTGGCGTTTCGTTGCCGTTTCCTATCCATCCATCCACCCATCCATCCATCCATTATCCAAACCGCTTATCCTGCTCTCAGGGTTGCGGGGATGCTGGAGCCTATCCCAGCAGTCATTGGGCGGCAGGCGGGGAGACACCCTGGACAGGAATTTTGCAGTCTCCTCATGGGGCCACACACGCCAGATGTTTTCTTCTGCTGTCGTTTTTCGTCTCTCCGGTGGAGCGGAAGCTTGAGTGACATTTCAGTCATGCAATTTCCGTACGGCACGGTGGCACAGTGGTTAGCGCGGTCGCCTCACAGCAAGAAGGTCCTGGGTTCGAGCCTCGGGGTAGTCCAACCTCGGGGGTTGTCCCAGGTTGTCCTCTGTGTGGAGTTTGCATGTTCTCCCCGTGTCTGCGTGGGTTTCCTCCGGGGGCTCCGGTTTCCTCCCACAGTCCAAAGATATGCAGGTCAGGTGACTCGACCATACTAAATTGTCCCTAGGTTAGTGCTGCTTGCACTATCCCACCCTCTGCACCCTCCCTCACCTCTCCACGTCTCACCCTATCTTCCTCGCTCCCATCTCCCCCGACGAGGTCCTCAATCTCATTACATCCAGTAGCCCCACCACATCCTCCCTTGGCCCGGTCCCCTCCCCTCTTCTTCAGTCTATAGCACCTGAACTCCTTCCCTTTCTAACCCACCTCCTCAACACCTCCCTCCAGGCAGGATGCTTTCCATCTGCCTTCAAGACTGCTAGAGTCACCCCCCTTCTCAAGAAACCATCACTAAACCCCTCTGATGTCAAAAAATACAGACAGGTTTCCCTTCTACCCTTTCTATCCAAAACTTTCAAACGCACCGTCTTTAGCCAACTTTCTTTGTACCTCCACCAGAACAACTTCCTGGACCCCAAACCAGTCTGGGTTCAAGGTGGGTCACTCGACAGAGACGGCCCTCCTTGCAGTGACAGAATCACTGCACTCTGCGAGAGCAAACTCTCTCTCCTCTGTCCTGATACTCCTGGACCTGTCTGCTGCATTCGACACAGTGAACCCCCGGATCCTCCTCTCTACCCTCGGGGGGCTGGGTGTCACAGGCTCTGCACTCTCAATGTTTGTATCCTACCTGACGGGTCGCTCCTACCAGGTGACATGGAGGGGATCTGTGTCGGAGCCTCGCAGACTGACTACAGGCGTTCCACAGGGTTCGGTTCAGGGTCCTCTTCTTTTCTCCCTGTACACGACATCCCTGGGTTCTGTTATTCACTGGCATGACTTCTCTTGCCATTGTTATGCCGATGACACCCAGCTGATCTTGTCCTTTACTCCCTCTGACATCTCGGAGTGGATGGCAACACACCACCTTAAGCTCAATCTGGACAAGACAGAGCTGATGTTCCTCCCAGGGAAAGGTTGCCCACACCGAGACCTGGCCATCACTATTGACAACACCGCGGTGACGCCAACTCGGACTGTGTGGAATCTGGGTGTGATCCTGGACGACCAACTGTCGTTTGCTGCAAACGTTGCATCGGTTGCTCACTCCTGCAGATTTCTCTATAACATCAGGAGGATTCGCCCATTCCTCACCGACGAGATGGCACAGGTGCTCATCCAGGCTCTGGTCATCTCCCGGCTGGACCACGGCAACTCCCTCCTTGCTGGCGCCCCAGCGTCGGCCATCAGACCTCTGGAGCTTGTTCAGAAAGTTGCAGCTTGTCTGGTGTTCAACCGCCCTAAGTTCTCCCACACAACTCCCCTTCTCATGTCCCTACACTGGCTACCAGTAGCTGCTCGCATCCAGTTTAAGACTCTGGTGCTAACCTATAGGGCAGTGAAAGGAACAGCTCCTTCCTATATCCAGGCCATGGTCAAGCCCTACACCCCCGCCCGACCACTTTGCTCTGCTGCCTCGGGACGCCTGGTTGTCCCGTCGCTCAGAGGCCCTTACTGCCGATCGACCCGGTCACGGCTCTTTTCTGTCCTGGCCCCACAGTGGTGGAATGAACTCCCCACTGATGTCAGGACAGCGGAGTCGCTGCCCATCTTTCCGCACAGATTGAAAACTCACCTCTTCAAGAACTACTACCCTGTTACTTGCTCTTAGCACTTATTGTATTCACTCATTTAAAAAAAAAAAAAATACTTGCACTTTTACTTTAGCACTGGTTTTGCTCTTAGATGCTAGCTTAGATGCACTTATAACCTCTGATGACTAGTAGTTCTCCTGATTTCCTACGTTAAATGCACTTATTTGTAAGTCGCTTTGGATGAAAGCGGCAGCTAAATGACTGTAATGTAAAATAATGAATGTGTGTGTCTGTGTGTGTTGCCCCTGCGTGGTGGACTGGCGGCCTGTCCAGGGTGTCTCCCCGCCTTCCGCCCAATGACTACTGGGGTAGGCTCCAGCATCCCCGCCACCCTGAGAGCAGGATAAGCGGTGCAGATAATGGATGGATGACTGGATGGATGGATTTCCATATGTCATCATTTATTCGCCGAATCTGTTTCCATTGCACTTAGTTGCATTTACCTTTTATCGATACACCAACTTTCCCACCTCCTGCAAGTGTGAACACTTGTTTGTGATACTTTGAGATTTATTATTTTTCAAATTTTCAACATTTCCACTGTTTTTTATTTTCTTATGCGCAAAATGAAAATGTGCACATATATATATATATATACACAGGCGGATGGAAGCGCAACTACTGTGTGATCCATCTAATCCTCCAGTAAGTTGGGAGGCTTCACCACAGACGGAAGACTGTCGCACACCAGACAGAGTAATTTGCAGGCCTTGACACACAAATACACATACACACAGACATCACAGCGGGACAGCAGCTCAAGTTTTGTCCTGCGGTCGCTCCACCGTCCACGGGCAAGGTTTAGGTGAGTGACGTGTGCCGTTATTGCTCTGGGCACCGACGGCCTTTGCCGAATTGAGATCCCTATTGGACGCAGCAGCGGGGGACAACACAAACCCACCCCAACGCCAACACACTCTTCTCACAAGACAGTCGCACGCACAACACTCAGGTATCGACTTTTTGAAGTGTTGGACTCCCGGCTCTCCACACAAGCTGCTGAGTCATTGTGTAGTACGCCTTATGCGTTCTGCTTATAGGCGTCGCCTCTGGGGTGTGCGTGTGTGTGTGTGTGTTTGTGTGCGTGCACTCGGGCTGCTAAGAGCACTCTGAGTAATGGGAAAAAAAGGTGAGTCCTTTGTCAGGGATCCTGCGGGGGAAAATACCCAAACCCTGACATGAAGATAATGAAAAGCGTGTTCCTCCATCTGCAGCGTGAGTGTGGAAGAGCAGAATGTTTGGTTACTTGTGCGTCTTGTTGGTCAGAATAGAAACCTGCAGGTTTGTGGGTGTTCAAATGTTTCCCCGTCTTGGAGGAGGGAAACTAATCGCCGCCTCTCAGGGTGTGTCCCATCGTCGCTGAAGTGGGGACACGTGTCCTTGCTCTGTCCAGTCCCCCTGTCTGTCTGTCTGTCTGTCTGTCTGTGTGTGTGTAGGCACTCACGCCTGTGGGCGTGTGTCTCTCTCTGTGAATGTGTGTCTCTCTCTCTCTCTCTCTGTATGTGTGTGTGCGCGCCTCTCTCGCTCTCTCTGTGCGTGTTTGTGTATGTGCGCATCTCGCTCTCTCTCTCTCTCTCCCCCTTGTGTGTGTGTGTGTGTGTGCGCGCATCTTGCTCTCTCTCTCTCCCTTCTGTGTGTGTGCACATATGTGTGTGTGTGTGTGTGTGTGTGCACATCTCGCTCTCTCTCTCTCCCTTCTGTGTGTGTGTGTGTGTGTGTGTGTGTGTGTGTGTGTGTGTGCGCATCTCGCTCTCTCTCTCCCCCTTCTGTGTGTGTGTGTGTGTGTGCGCATCTCGCTCTCTCTCTCTCTCTCCCCCTTGTGTGTGTGTGTGTGTGCGCATCTTGCTCTCTCTCTCTCCCTTCTGTGTGTGTGCACATATGTGTGTGTGTGTGTGTGTGCACATCTCGCTCGCTCTCTCTCCCTTCTGTGTGTGTGTGTGTGTGTGTGTGTGTGTGCGCGCGCGCACACATCTGTGTGTGTGTGTGTTTGTGTGTGTGTGTGCGCATCTCGCTCTCTCTCTCTCCCCCTTCTGTGTGTGTGTGTGTGTGTGCGCGCATCTCGCTCTCTCTCCCCCCCTTCTGTGTGTGTGTGTGTGTGTGTGTGTGTGTGTGTGTGCATCTCGCTCTCTCTCTCTCTCTCTCTCCCCCTTCTATGTGTGTGTGTGTGTGTGTGTGTGCGCATCTCTCTCTCTCTCTCTCTCTCTCTCTCTCTCTCTCTCTCTCTCTCTCTCTCTCTCTCTCTCTCTCTCTCTCTCTCTCTCTCTCTCCCCCTTCTGTGTGTGTGTGTGTGTCTGTGTGTGTGCATCTCGCTCTCTCTCTCTCTCTCTCTCCCCCTTCTATGTGTGTGTGTGTGTGTGTGTGTGTGCGCATCTCGCTCTCTCTCTCTCTCTCTCTCTCTCTCTCTCTCTCTCTCTCTCTCTCTCTCTCTCTCCCCTTCTGTGTGTGTGTGTGTGTCTGTGCGCATCTCGCTCTCTCTCTCTCTCTCTCTCTCTCCCCCTTCTGTGTGTGTGTGTGTGTGTGTGTGTGTGTGCATCTCGCTCTCTCTCTCTCTCTCTCTCTCTCTCTCTCTCTCTCTCTCTCTCTCTCTCTCTCTCTCTCTCTCTCTCTCCCCCTTCTGTGTGTGTGTGTGTGTGTGTGTGTGTGTGTGTGTGTGTTTTGGTGGACATGTTAAGAGGACGCTGGTCCTCTCATCATGTCCACGACAGCTACTGTGCTTGTTACAAAATGTCGTCTGGACTGGGAAGAGAAGACCTTGCTCACCGGGCACGGTCCCTCGAAACACCACGAGGGTTTTTTGGAAGTTCGCAATGGGCACTTCAATGGCGCGGAAAACAAACAAACAAACAAACAAACAAACAAACAGACAGAGGGTCATCGTCTGTGAATGCAAGGCTGGGAGTGCGCATGTGAAGTGTGTGTGCATGTGTGTGTATATTTGCGTTTCAAGCTTCCCTCCTCGGAGGAGGAGGAGGAGGAGGAAACCCGCCCTTTTCCTCCATCCGTCTTGACGGGAGCACGCCGCTCCACGTGTTCCTACGACCCGGTTCTGAAACAGTCCCGACTCGTCCGTCCTCTCACGCGTTTATAAGGCAATTACTGAACAGGGGAATCAAATAACGGAGTTTTTTTAACAAAATAAATAAATGAAAATCCTTCCCCCTTTAGCTCTGCCGGCCTACACGAGAGCCTCAGGACAGTCCAGTCCCCCGGACGCCGGGCCGGTCCTGCCGTCCCTGACTGAAACCATGCGTCACGCTCCGAGGGAGGGAGGGAGGGAGGGAGGGAGGGACCGGTTTTGCTTCACAGACAGACATCGCTAGACGATCAGCATCTATTGATCAGGCGGGAAAAGACAGGAAGACGACGCCCCTTCTGGAAGACCTCAAGTCACGGCTTCAATCCCAGAGACTGTCGTGAGTCAAGACCACGACGTCTCCACGCCATGGTGGATAACGCACACAGGGGACAGCTTTAAATGATGCCCGTGAAGACGCGGTACCCCTCTCAATGTCGCCCTTAGGGTCCGGTGGGTGAGAGAGCGTGAGAGGGTGGTAGTGTGTGTGTGTGTGTGTGTGTGTGTCTGTGTGTGTGTGTGTGTGTGTGTCAGAAAGAGAGACAGCTTCAGAGAATTTATTGTTGCTTGATCAGGTAGCAAGTGAGTTACTGCTGCCCCCCCTTCCTCTGCCCAGAGGCCAGAGTGGTATATCAGCCTCTACATGACACACACACACACACACACACACACACACACACACACACACACACACACACACACACACACACACTTACAGCAGGGCAGTATATCAGTTTGTCTTTGACAGCTTCTGTGTGTGTGTCTCTCCCATCATCTGGCCATTAGACAGTAATGGCTGGGAGAGGAGAGTAGAGTTTCCCCGTGGGCTCAATACAGCGGCATTTATTTCACACAACAGAGGCACCAGCCTGGTCCTGCCACTCAGTGAGGAAGCAGAGGGAGTAGCCGGGGGGTGAGGGTGGGGGGGGGGTTACTGGGGGGGGGGGTTGAGTTGGACGGTAGATAGGGAGTCAGGGGCAGTGTAAGTTCAGGGGCAGTGTACATGTGGTCTGGTTGACATGTTGTTGTTGTTGTTGTTGTTGTTGTTTTCCTCAGGTTTGGATTGTGCAGCTTCTCCACACGTGCTCACATTTACTCCGGCTGCTACCAACAGGGCGACGGACGATGAACTCATACACTTGTCGAAAGTTATTAAGAGCAGATATCCACGTCTGGTTGGTCGAGCAATACTTCAAGCTGCAGCCCTGCAGATCTGCCCGCCTATCACAGGTGATGGCTAATCCATCCTCGTTTGGAGATGCTCGTTTTAATGGGCGCCGATTGGCAGGGCTTAACAGGCAGATATGGCCGACTTCGCAGATGGAGGACCTTTACTAATAGATACCTCAGACATCAAAACCCCAGCCTTGTTTTATTTTTGTTCGCCCATGCGGAAAGTACTGACAACCAATCGGCTTCGGTGGCCATAACATAGTACATATATTAAAGTAAGCCAAAATCCCCTCGAGCTGCCCCGAAGGTAGACTACCAACAGTCATACAAAACTTTCTGCTGGGATTTATTTATTGAAGGTGTTAAAATTAACATGTGTGTATGTACAGGAAGGTGCTGAAAGGACGTTCACTGTATTGTTATGCCCAATTTGTGTAAAACACCCTCCTGTGGGGGGAAAAAAAGGCCATTCTTAAAATCTCTATGGCACCATGGATTTATCCAATATATGGGTCTAGCTGAATACTGCAAATCCAGAAATATTACAACAGTAAACAGGGAGAAAAATAAATTATACAACGCAAACGGGATCTGGGATTAAAAATAACCGAACAGCTACTGAAAACCTTTAATAGTGTAACGGGTAGGAAATCAACGACATCATTTCACTTTTTAGAAAACAGCAGAAAATTTATCGCAAAATCTGTGGATATTACCGTTGAATTATAGGAAAAGTGGACGAATTGAGAAATGAAACGCCTGAAGTAAAATGTGTGTCCCAAATGTAGGGAAGAGATATAGATCATTCCATTGCCTTAAGACATCAAGACCACTTTCATCGCACCCAACAATAGGCCAATCAAGTATGTTAGCAGCCCTCAGTAAACTCGTGGATAAAATTAATCATGGTCTGATACAGGCTGTTTTCAGATGCTATAACCTACCAGATGACTTAACAGAGGCCGACATTCAGCATGCACAGCTATGTCTCACATGAATGGTGACTTTTTGAAGGACATGGACAGGGGCTGTGCTGCTGCATTTCAGTGCAGCCTTTGAAACATGATTTGGTTTCACATGCATGGATGACTATAGTTTCACATCCTCCACAATCAGTTGGATGTACAGTGATATATCCAATAGTACATGAAGTGTTTTTTTTTTTATCGGTGTTCTTTCTGAAGACCGATGCATCAAATGTGGTCTTCCTCAGGGAAGCTGGGAAGTCTGTTTCTCTATTCTATCTTTACTAATGAGGTACCATTGGTCTTGAAGACAGCCAAAGTGGTAATGTATGCAGATGATGCCACTCTATACACATCAGTGCGTGCCGTAAATGATCTTAAAGTGGTTATCCTTAATTTCTTCTGTTTCAGTAGATTTGGCGGCATATGGTTTATTTTAATACTGCAAATCCCAGCTCCATTAGAAACAGGCGTGATCCTGAATGCACATGAAGAATTCTCATTCAGGTCAGTTTTCAACGGTTGCAGATTTTGGTGCAACAACGGCATGGTTTGCTTGGCTGTGCACCATAGCATACGAAGTGCATTGAGATGATAATCCATTGGCAGCACTCATATTTTGGGGAAAGAAGACTGAGCTACAATGTCATCTACTACAGTAATACTAAGCAACATATCAAGTCATACCAGACATTTAATTAAATTCGGTTAAACGTTGGCTAACGTTTAGCTTTGTATTTTAGCACCTATGACTTGCTCTTCTGCATTCGACATGCAAGTTCCTTCTTCTTTTTCTTCGTTTCTTTTTGTGTCGGACGCATTTTCCTGTGTGTGTGGCACTTAGCGGGAACGTCGGACCCTATCAGTTGCATTTGAGTGTATGTGTGTGTTGGGGGGGGGGATTACAGAATGCTGCTACTTTGAATAGCTGTTGATGCAAAAATGAATAACAAAAAAGCTTTGAAAAAAATGTTTCAATACGCAAAAATCACGGCTCACATGTTTGATGTTACCCTAAGCAAGGAACAGCAACCTATATCTGACTGGGGCATAGTAACTTAGTTGGTTTTCAGTGCATCTAAGGCTGTGTCCGTAATCTTTTGTTTCAAAAACTGTCTTAAAACCAAATCCTCAGATGGCTCTGTCCTAAGGTGGCAACAAAATTTGACAAGTAAATGAAGAAAACCTGCTTTATTCACCACCACAGTGAAAAAGTTATGAAAATGGGTAAATCTTTAGCGTGTTCTAACTTTTTGTCAAAGCACCCAATTGTCTGGTGATTTCATCATCGGTATTATCCCAACTACTGTTCGGCAACTTGGCCTAACAGTTCAAAATAGAATGTAGAAAAGCAACAGCTTGCCCTTGTTGCTCATTAAGCCCTTCATTATCTTAAGTGCCTTTCACACATAGTTCCCAGTAAATTACTGAGATAGCCTTTCAGGCACCACTAGTGATTTTCACTATGCACACCTGCAGCCAGGGTGGCACGGTGGCGCAGTGGTTAGCGCGGTCGCATCACAGCAAGGTCCTGGATGCGAGCCCCGGGGTAGTCCAACCTTGGGGGGTCATCCCAGGTCGTCCTCTGTGTGGACTTTGCATGTTCTCCCCATGTCTGTGTGGGTTTCCTCCGGGTGCTCCGGTTTCCTCCCACAGTCCAAAGACATGGAGGTCAGGTAGGTCACCTGCCGCCCAATGACTGATAGGATAGGCTCCAGCATCCCACGACCCTTAGTTGGATGAGCGGTTTGGATAATGGATGGATGGATGGACACCTGCAGCTACATTCAGGAACATTTCCATCTTGCGCCTTTTCAGACATGCCATGGCAATGCCGGAATAGATGGGGCAAGGGACATTCCAGCAGATAGCGGTAATGCAACACTTGTGGATGCCAACTGCCATAAAACCCAAAAGCAGAAGAAGAAGATTGGCTAAGTACATTCAACCAACGCAGCGAAGACATCTCTTATTATTTTAAGCAAAATGGCAGGCGGATTGCTGTTTTTGTCCAGTGCCATTGTTCTTGTAATGTATTTAATATTCAATGCGAGACAAGAAATGTTTTTTAGTTATCTACTTGAATCAGAAACATGCATTCAATACCTTAAAAGGAACATTAAAAGAGCACTGGATGCTTAACTGGACTGAAGTAGAACCAAATTTGAAGAAGATAGGTGCTTGAGAATGAGGCACTATCTGAGGTGAAGAGCTGCAGCTTTTACAGCATTTGTTCAGGAACAGAGGGGCTTGGAAAGAAGAATGTGGAAGTGAGAGCGGTCACACGGCCAGGTGTTTTGGTCAAGTGTCCTGAACAACGTTGACGAAGACCAGTGGAGAGAGCACTTGTACGTGTCACGTAACACATTTGAGTATGTGCTACAACTTAGAACGAACCCTTAGACAAGAAACTACTCGTTGGCAAAAACCCCTGGAACCACAACAGAGACTGCCAATTGTTCCGTGGTGGTACGCTACCCCGAGCGAGTACCGGCCCATCTCCTGTCTCTTTGGGGTTGGGATCTCCAGTTTGTATGCTAGTGCACCAAATGACATCAGGATTGAGGACCACCCTTCTCAAACGTTTTATCTGCTTAACCAGAGGAGAGTGTCTTCAAAATACTCTTGAAAGATGTGCAGACGGTGGTTATCGTATGGGTGCTGGTACCATCGATGGGAGTCACCTGCCTATCATTGCTCCCAAGGAAGATCATCAAGCCTATCGAAATTGAAAAGGCGGGCACTCCATTGTGCTGCAAGCTGTTGTGGACCACAACTTCTGGAAAGTCCTTATAACCAGAGTTGTAAATAATCATAAATAAGTGAACTCCAGACTGACTGGCATGTATCAAAATATGGCCAGTTCATTATCCCACTGCCGCTCTTCCCATGGTGGTCATTTAGCTAAAAAAAAAAAACTTTCTCTGCAGACTTTTTAGGTTACTTGGCTCTTCTGCCTCATTATGCTGCCTTCACGTAGAATTAATGTTATTTTCTCATACACTGTGGCATTTCTAACTCTCCAATTGTTCCGGACAGATGCCGGTCAATTTCATATTCTGCGTGGAATGAGAGGAGTTCCCTTATTGTCTCTGTCCAGTTTCCAGCCACTTTTGAAAAAAAGAAGAACCTGAACTGCGGTGATCAAATCACCTGTGAGGCAAGGCAACCGTCGCGAATTCAAATACGCCATCAGAGGAGTCTTGTGATTGGTCCGCTTACTCCACGTTAAAGGTGTCTTCCCTCAGACGATGGCAACCCTTTTTGTGCGCTTCCCTGCAATGTTGCTGCTTTCATTCACAACACAGCCTTGCCGGCATTTTCTCTGAAACGTTATGTGGTCTTGAGGTGGGAAATTGACGGCATACATTTCCCTGAATATCGATCCGTGCTCTCATCCACACATGACCCCATGCAGGAAGTGTTCCTGAACATTTCAGGGAAAGACTGCATTTGTGAAAACTTCTTTTAGAGTGAACGAACTTGCATTCTCTGCCTTTTGAACGTTGCCAAGCTATTTCTATAACGCCTTTACTTTCCCTTTCATGCCCTTACAAATACAAATGGGTTGTGTAGTACATTTTGACCCCTGTAGGTGTCTGTCCAGAGAATACAGGCCACTTACAGTTGTCACTGGTTTAAGATATTTAACCATCAAACTGTCACTTCTACAGTATCAAGACCTTCTAAATAAAATATTCACTATATCAAGCTGCAGTCTAGTCTCTATTGTCATATATTTACATGTATTGTGTAAGACTTTTTACATGATATATGTAAATATATGACAAAATATAAGTTAAGAAGTCATCTGGCAACTGAATAGCGTTACAGTTCTTTTCAATATGAATATGTCTTCCGGTGTGGGAAGATGGCTGCTCGAATTCACATTTGCGGCGACCTCACCCAGTGCCGTCCATGCAGTGTCTTTGTCCACGTCTGTTTTGTCTTCGTCTGATGGCTGGGGGAGCTGGCGCTGGATCGGCCGGGAGAGCAGCACAGGCTAAGATAACTGCTAGCCCGTGCAGACCAGCAGTTCTGATAACATCAAGGGCGGTCTGGCAGCGGCCTCACCTGGCGTTGACTGTGGTGTTTTTGGTGTCGTCGTGAGGAGTGTGGGGAGGTGCGTCCAGGGCGTCTGGCTGGGAGAGTCGGCGTTGGATCGGCTGGGAGAGCTTGGTCTGCTTCGTCCGGTGGGCCTGGAGGCCACGGCCCCTGCCTGGAGCTGCACCGGGGGAGGAGGCGGCGAGGGAGTTCTGATGGAACAAGGAGGCGCAGCGGGCTGAGCTGGCTGCTGAGCTGGCTGCTGGCCCGTGCAGACCGGCGGTTCCGAAGGTCATGCTGGCTGGCATTCGTTCCCTTGGACAGTGATTTTTTGTTGTTGTTTAGTTTGGATATATGTGTTAGTCTGGGTATGTGTGTTCTTGTAGTTTTTGGATGTGTTTTTGTCTTTGTGTTGTACTGCTGTGGGCTGGGGGGGGGGAGGGGACGCCATTTCATTTCATTTCATGTACACAAGTGCATGAAAGGAAATGACAAATAAAGAGACCTGACCTGATGTCTATCTGTAAATTTCTCATGTTATAGTCCTTTAGACCCCCCCCCCTTTTTTTCTCCCCCACTCTTCTGAGCCGTCCTGGTCGCTGCTCCACCCCCTCTGCCGATCGGGGGAGGGCTGCAGACTACCGCATGTGGAGTCGCCAGCCGCTTCTTTTCACCTGACAGCGAGGAGTTTCACCAGGGGGATGTAGAGTGTGGGAGGATCACGCTACTCCCCCCAGCTCCCCCTCCCCCCTGAACAGGCGTCCCGACCGACCAGAGGAGGCGCTAGTGACCAGGACAGACCCACATCCGGCTTCCCACCCGCAGACACGGCCAACTGTGCATGTAGGGACGCCCGATCAAGCCGGAGGCGACACGGGGATTTGAACTGGCGATCCCCGTAGTCTTCTACTCATTGGTATTCGCCGCTAGGCTACCCGCACGCCCCTTCCTTCTTCAATGTGAATGTACGCACGTTTGTCTGCACAACGTGTTTGTTGGGATGTATGTGTATGCTTACACCGGTCCGTTTTATTGCCTACGGGTCCCGGGGATTTGTAGTCGTCAAACACCAACGCAGACAGGGAAAAGAGGGGTTTTCCGCGACGCCCAGTGATTCCCGACGACGGGAGCGCGCCGCTTCCGATGACAAATCCGTTCCCCGTGCTTCCGATACCGTTGACGTTCCCTGGAAGTGGCTGATCGGTTACCCCCCGCCGCGGGATTAAGTGGCATGAAAAGATTTTACACGTGGGACACAGGGACGTACATCATGTCAGCGCTGAGCCAAACACGTGAGAGCGGGCCGTAATTCGCCAGTTTAAGTCTCTTTATTTCCATTCTGTCATGTCTGAGTGCCTGTCATGCTTTTGAACAAACACTGACATCATTAAAATGCAAATGCAGTTTAGCGGCGGAGTGGCGGGAGAGAGGGAGCGGGGGGACGGGGGGGGGGCGGGGCGGGGCGGAGGGGAGATCTTAGCCGATGTGCACACAGATACGGACACCGGGAAGGACAAACACACGCACAAACGCACACGCACCCTGATGGAAAGAGACAAACAGGGGGAAGAGGCCCCCGGTTTACAACAAGTTCCCTGTTTGAGGAGAGACCTCTTCAGGACGGTGCGGGCGGGGTTTTTGTTCAGACCCTCTACGCGCGATGTTGTGTGTTGTGTAAGTGTGTGTGCGTGTCTGTGTGCACGTGTGTGTGTGTGTGTGTATGTATACACACCCACACATACACGGGGCGCTGTGGGCTTCGGGCTCCCGAGCTCCTGGCCTTTATTAAGAGCGGCTGTTTGATGAGAAAAGGAGCCGGCCTTCACTCCAGGGCCCAGCAGAAGCCTGGGGAGTGGGTAAGTGGGTTAACCCAGAAGCCCAGACAAAGCCTGTGGAATGGTTAAGTGGGTCACCCACCCTCAACTCAACACTCAAAGGATCCACTCTGACTCCTCTCCCTTTTTATTATTAGAGCTGGTCTAATGCGTGAGGGGACCGCAGGAATGAACACAGCACTCATCTATACGCGAGTGTGTGTGTGTGTGTGTGTGTGTGTGTGTGTGTGTGTGTGTGTGTGTGTGTGTGTGTGTGTGTGTGTGTGTTCTGGGAGCTATAAAACAGCAAATGCAATGGTCCTTGAAGGGCCTGAGAAATTAGAAACATCATGACTTGATCAACTTGGGCCGGCTGCATGGGAAGAAAGTTCCACTATTAGGAGCCGGATCAAGCAAAAGGTTTGTGCGCTTAGAAATGCACTTGACGCCGTTATATCGTGCGAAAATATTCCAGATGTGATCTTTCCTGTCTCAGAATGTGCACTATTAGGTACGTAGGTGTGTAAAATGTAGGGAGGAGAGCACGTCTGTGCAATCCACCATTCACACTAAGTGTGAATGGTGAGCAAATCTGAACCACCACTGAACCACCACCGACGGGGTTCTGGGCTGTTCCGGTGGTGTTTGGACACTGCTTGGCATCCTCCTCATCATATTCTTCATCCATCCATTATCCAAACCGTTTATCCTGCTCTCAGGGTTGCGGGGATGCTGGAGCCTATCCCAGCAGTCACTGGGCAGCAGGTGGGGAGACACTCTGGACAGGCCGCCAGGCCATCACAAGACCGACACACACACATACACACATTCACACCTAGGGACAATTTAGTAGGTCACCTGACCTACATGTCTTTGGGCTGTGGGAGGAAGCCGGAGCACCCGGAGGAAACCCACGCAGACACGGGGAGAACTTGCAAACTCCACACAGAGGACGACCCCCAAGGTTGGACTACCCCGGGGCTCGAACCCAGGACCTTCTTGCTGTGAGGCGACCGCGCTAACAACTGCACCACCGTGCCGCCCCTCATCTGGACACTGCTTGGCATCCTCCTCATCATATTCGTCATATAATTCCATGATGTTATCCTCTTTCAATGCTGTATTCTGTAAATTGTGTAAACACAACGTCCATTGCGCGTTGTCTGATGTGAGGGTCTAAGGATAGGATAATGTGTTACTGTAAAGCCCCCTGAGGCTTTACAGTAACACAGTAAAACTGACTTGACTGACTGTTCACACTACAGCAAAATCAGATGATTCCCAAAGATCACAGCTGTGTTTGTTGATTTATTTATTTATTGAGATCATACCTCAGTGTTTCTCTTGGCATCACCCACACTTCCCTGCACTGACTCTGCTATTTGTTGCCGCTGTTGTTTCAGATTCCTGTGGGTTATATTTAGTTTTTTCTAAGCTCTCCAAGGTTGAGGGCACCCCCGACAGGTAGATGTCTGTTTCAGGCAGCTTGGTTTGATCCTACATGCTCATTCACAAAGCAGCTGAAAACCAGAGAACTAACTACTTGTGCGATCTGTGCAACTGTGAACACAACAGCATATATACAGCGCATCCGGAAAGTATTCACACCCCTTCACTTTCCCCACATTTTGTTATGCAACAGCCTTATTCCAAAATGGATTAAATTCCTTTTTCCCCCCTCATCAATCTACACACAATACCCCATAATGACAAAGCGAAAAAGGTTTTGTAGAAATTTTTGCAAATTTATTAAAAATAAAAACTGAAATATTGCATGTACATAAGTAGTCACACCCTTTACTCAGTACTTGGTTGAGGCACCCTTGGCAGCGATTACAGCCTCAAGTCTTCTTGGGTATGAAGCTACAAGCTTGGCACACCTATATTTGGGGTATTTCTCCCATTCTTCTCTGCAGATCCTCTCGAGCTCTGTAAGGTTAGATGGGGAGCGTCGCTACACAGCTATTTTCAGGTCTTTCCAGAGATGTTCAATGGGGTTCAAGTCTGGGCTCTGGCTGGGCCACTCAAGGACATTCACAGACTTGTCCCGAAGCCACTCCTTCATTGTCTTGGCTGTGTGCTTAGGGTTGTTGTCGTGTTGAAAGGTAAACCTTCGCCCCAGTCTGAGGTCCTGAGCACTCTGGAGCAGGTTTTCATCAAGGATCTCTCTGTACTTTGCTCCATTCATCTTTCCCTCGATCCTGACTAGTCTCCCAGTTCCTGCCGCTGAAAAACATCCCCACAGCATGATGCTGCCACCACCATGCTTCACTGTAGGGATGGTATTAGCAAGGTGATGAGAGGTGCCTGGTTTCCTCCAGACGTGACGTTTGGCATTCAGGCCAAAGAGTTCCATCTTGGTTTCATCAGACCAGAGAATCTTGTTTCTTATGGTCTGAGAGTCCTTTAGGTGCTTTCTGGCAAACTCCAAGCGGGCTGTCATGTGCCTTTTACTGAGCAGAGGTTTCCGTCTGGCCACTCTACCATAAAGGCCTGATTGGTGGAGTGCTGCAGAGATGGTTGTCCTTCTGGAAGGTTCTCCCATCTCCACAGAGGAACGCTGGAGCTCTGTCAGAGTGACCATCGGGTTCTTGGTCACCTCCCTGACCAAGGCCCTTCTCCCCCGATTGCTCAGTTTGGCTGGGCGGCCAGCTCTAGGAAGAGTCCTGGTGGATCCAAACTTCTTCCATTTATGAATGATGGAGACCACTGTGCTCTTCGGGACCTTCAAAGCTGTAGACATTTTTTGTACCCTTCCCCAGATCTGTGCCTCGACACAATCCTGTCTCGGAGGTCTACAGACAATTCCTTTGACTTCATGGCTTGGTTTCTGCTCTGACATGCACTGCCAACAGTGGGACCTTATATAGACAGGTGTGTGCCTTTCCAAATCATGTCCAATCGATTGAATTTACTACAGGTGGACTCCAATCAAGATGTAGAAACATCTCAAGGATGACCAGTGGAAACAGGATGAACCTGAGCTCAATTTTGAGTGTCATAGCAAAGGGTGTGAATACTTATATACATGCAATATTTCAGTTTTTTATTTTTAATAAATTTGCAAACATTTCTACAAAAACTTTTTCACGTTGTCATTATGGGGTATTGTGTGTAGATTGATGAGACAAAAAAAAAAGGATTTTAATCCATTTTGGAATAAGGCTGTAACATAACAAAATGTGGGGAAAGTGAAGGGGTGTGAATACTTTCCGGATGCACTGTAATTTGGTATTTTAGTTAATGTCTCTGAATGATGTCTTCTCCTTTCTCTTCTTCTGTGTATGTGAATGGTGTGAGGTGAGGTCACCCCTGTGTGCACGTGCAGTCTGTCCGACCCGTCCCGGTTGCTGATCCAGGGAGGGCTGCAGACCACCACATGCCTCCTCCCTTACATGTGGAGTCGCCAACCGCTTCTTTTCACCTGACAGTGAGGAGTTTCGCCAGGGGGATGTAGCGCGTGGGAGGATCACGCTATTCCCCCCAATCCCCCCCCCCCCGAACAGGTGCTCCGACCAATCAGAGGAGGCGCCTGTTTTTTCTCCCTGTTAAAGGATTTTTTTAGGGGGTTGTTCCTTATCCGATGCCAGGTACTAATGACAGGATGTTGCGTTGCCGTAAAGCCCACTGAAGCAAATTCGTAAATTTGTGATATCGGGCTACACAAGCAAAATTAACTTGACGTAAATCAGGGGCCTCAGCGCGCACAACACGGCACAACCGATACATCATTTACTGAATATGTACAACTCGTCCAACACATTTATTGGGTCCCACAAATCAGATCTGCATTATAACAGCATGTCATGCCGTCATGCAACAGCAGCTGACAAGCAGGCGATTTATCAAAACTTTTTTATCTAAAACGTAGCCGAGCTTTATTACGTCTTAATGCACGCTCATTAATCCGGGTGAGAAAACCCAAAGAAGGTTGAATCGGTTCTTCTGGACACAACGTTTATTGAGAAACCTTTCATCACTCGTCTAAGTGACCTCTTCAGTCTCAACTGACCGCAGGTGTCCCCGCCCTTATAAACAACACTGTGGCAGAACGACCGAAACCGACGATCGGTTTCATATGCAAATGTGGGCGTGGCCAACGCATCTGTCAGTAAACGTTGTATCCTGACGAACCGAGTCAGCCTTCTTTGGCAAACTGTTATATTTCAATATTAGTGCAGGGTATCTTTGGACGAATGCAGCAGCGGCGGGATGAACATAAAATCTCTCCGCCACGGCTCAACGGTGCACGTGAAACCGTTTAGCATGAAACTCACCGCTGAATACATTTTTTGCGAGCCATTCAGAATTTTGAGAGGGTGACCCCGTAACCTGTATGGGGCTATTCATTACCACTGTCGATACCAGGTCAAGGTTTTGAAAAAGGCTTGCGCCCAAAAGCGGTGCTTACATTGTACCGGCGCGTCGTCTGGCATTGTACGATGTACCAATTGATCAATTAACAAGTGTGCAAAAGCTGCACACACACACACACACACACACACGTCAATGGGAAGATCAGCAAGAAGATCAAGAAAACGTTCTCCCGTGTAAAAAAAAAAATCCTTTGACGAACAAAGACAATAACATGGTAACGTAACTAAAGTGCCAGTTTTTTTTCTTTTCTTTTCATTTCCTCTTGAACATTATCTCCTTAACCCGATCAAAACTCACATTCATTTCCTTTATATGTGGCAGGTGCACCCAGCTGCTTTTCCAGTCAATTGCGGCGAGTCATAAATAGAGCTGATCAATGAACCCTAAACCTGAAATTCGGAGTGGATTATGCCAATACACATATGAGCAAAACACGCACACACACACACACAATTACACACACACCTGAGTATGCACGCACACACACACACACACAAACATAATTCCCACAAAAACAAACAGAATGGGCCTTTGTATTGCTTTGCACATCACCACAGTCCCTAAGGTAGCAACAAAATAAAGATCTCTCTCTCTCTCGCTCTCTCTCGCTCGCTCTCTCTCGTCAGCTGCCAGGCCCTGACGTCTCCTTTCATGTTGGCCGGGCCCTGTAAGAGGAGCTGAGAGATGCTGAGAGGCGCAGAGAGCCTCCCAGGGCTTTGAGCGGCGTTTGATTCCTGCTAGATAATAGCTGTTTCGCTGTCAGCCCCGGGATGATCAGTTAAATCCTTAATCACCGCCTGTCCACTCGCATGACAGTTATTTTAGGCCTCTCCTCTGTACCCTGTCTTCCCTCTCTCTACCCCTGCCTCTCCTTAACCGTTCCTCCAGAAATCAACCCCACCAGAGATGCAACAGAGGACAACATGTCTGTCGAGTTTGGGGGAAACGAGGACAAAGAAGCCAGGGGGGCATGTCAGTGTTGGGGGTCAATAGGGGTCGCACAGGGCAGGGACAAAGGGCGAGCATTTCCGCACATGCAGAGAGCGCCGTAATTCATTGGACAGCGACACATTTTTTTGTTATTTTGGGTCTGTGCTCAAGCACTTTGAGTTTGAAAGGATATGATGACAATGCGATGACAATGAGGTTGAAGTGCAGACTGTCAGCTTTAATTTGGGGGTATTTTCATCCATATCGGATGAGCCATTTAGAAATGACAGCACCCTTTGTACATAGTCCCCCCCCCTCCCCCGTTTTCGGGATTCAAAAAATAATGGACAGTTTAACATGATGAAGAATAAAGTGATCATTTTTAATATTTGGTTGCATATCCTTTGCACGCAATGACTGCTTGAAGTCTGTGACACACAGACATCACCAGACACTGGGTGTGCTTCCTGGTGATGCTCTGCCAGGCCCGCACTGCTGCCACCTTCAGTCCCTGCTTGTTTCGGGGACTTTTTGCCTTCAGTCTCCTCTTCAGCATGTAAAATGCACGTTCAATTGGATAAAGATCCGATGACTGACTCGGCCAGTCACGGATTTTCTACTTTGTGGCCATCAAAAACCCCTTCGATGCGCTTGTAGTATGCTTCTGGTCATTGTCTTGTTGCATGATGAAGTGCCGTCCAATGAGTTTGGAGGCATTTGGTTTTATATGAGCAGAATTCATTGTTCTACTTCTGTCTGCGGTCACATCGTCGATGAAGACGAGTGAGCCCGGTCCACTGGGAGCCATACAGGCCCAAGCCATTACACCCCCTCCACCATGTTTCACGGATGAGGTGGTATGCTTTGGATCATGGGCATTTCCTTTTTATCTCCGCACTGTCCTCTTTCCATCACTCTGGTACGTGGTAATCTTTGTCTCATCTGTCCACAAGACTTTTCTCCAGAACTCTTGGGGCTCTTTTAGGTGCTTTTCAGCAAAATGTTCTCTCACATTTCTGTTCCTCGGGCTTATCCGTGGTTTGCATCTTGCCGTGTACCCTCTGTGGTCCTGCTGGTGTAGTCTTCTACATATAGTAGACGTTGACAAATCTACACTTGCATCCAGCAGGGTGCGTTTGAGCTGTTGGGCCATTATCAGGGGGGGGGGTTTATTCACCAGAGAGTATTCTCTGGTCAGCTACTACAGAGGTCTTCCTCGGTCCACCGGGTCTTTTGACATACTTGAGTTGTTTTTTTTCCCTCGTTAATGATGAACCAAACTGTTGACTTGGGCATGCCCAGGGTTTTTTTTTTTTTTGCAATGCTCCTGATTGATCGATTTTCATTTCTGAGCCTTATGACGGCCAGTTTAATTTGCATCGACCCTACTGTCTTCGTCATGCTGTCACATCCCGACAACAATCTCCAAAGGCAATTGCAGAGTCCTGAATAAAGATATCAGCCGCTCTCTTCGGCATCCACTTACGACACAGATGAACAGGACTACATGACGAAACACACCTGTGAAGCCAATTCAGCAAATACTTAGTAGTAGTAGTACCTTAAAATGGGGGGGGGGGCATGTACAAAAGGTGCTGTGATTTCTTATCCGTTCATCCGATAGGGATGAAAATATCCTCAAATTAAGGCACGAGGGTTAATAAGACATTAAATAAGTACAGAATAAGATGAAAAAGAAATTAAAAAAAACAAAAAGGTAAAACACACAGAGAAGTGGAACAGTCAGATCTGGTTAAACAATAAAAGGCTAATTCGCTTCACAAGTGCAACTATAATAATCATGGAAAGCTGTGTAAAAATAAGTGCCTTCAGTGAGGGCTGGTGGTGATATTGGGTGGGTGGGCTAGCAAATATAGTATACCTACCCAGCTATAGTTCACACTGCAGCAACAGCAACACAACAGCTGAGATACCAAGTTAGAGCAACGACACTGCATACCTTGTTATAGCAAGTGCTCTACAACACTATAGAGGAGTATAAGACTGGCCTGATGCCAAAAAACTCTGTCACACATGCACACCCACCCACACACAGACACACCCACCCACACACCCACACACACACACACACACACACACACACACACACACACAGACAGAGACACACACACACACACCATTTGACTATTTTTCTCTGTACACATTAGCACAAGCCATTTTTAACAAGAACAACATGTGCAAGGATGACGGAATGACATGCTACATGACAGAACAGATGCAGAATCATGCAGCCTACAATGTCAGAAAAGGGCCCACCTAAGGATGCACAACACAACGTGTCCCAACTGAAACCACTGCCAGTAAATACTGCAGCTGTTTTTTTACCACAGCTGTTCTGCAACACGTTGTGTCAAACACGTCCCGCATAAAACAATTTGGTGAGCACAGCAAACATAACGGCCATTATAGAAGAGAGACGAGCAATATGTGGACAGGAAAGCTCAACGTGTCTGGTGGTCTTTTAAGAGGTCTATGGGCTTGGACCTACCTTATCTGGAGAGAAGCTCGCGTCGACCACCTTTCTGGGACGCAAACAGGTTCATCACCACGTCACTGACGTCCGGTGATTTTCGGATGAAGTCCCGCTCAGTAGACGGCACAGCCAGGGCGTTCAGCCCATCCTGTCCCACGGTACTTCGGAGGGCTGATAGGATCCTCTGAAGGGTACCGGAACACCTCTCTGACTCTGCAGATGTCGTGGCGGCTATTAGTGTTCATTTCAGTGTTTCAGGAGAAGGTGCTCTGAAGATTGCTCTCAGCTTGTTCCCCGAGCACGACCACGCGCCGGCTTACACGCGCGCGCCACGTCGGTTGCCTCGTCGGCTTGCACAACACACGTGGTGCCTGCGACGTTTCGTCAGCCAGTTTTTGTCCATAAACAGCTCAAACAACTCACGTTGGCTCGTCTTAGACGCGTACTTGGCAACCTGTGTGTTTGACAGGTGATCGGCTAACCGGCTACCCAAAAAAGGGAACAGGTCAAACAGGTCCAGAAACACGTGGAAGTCGGAGGTTCGTCGAACCCCCCCAGCAGAGCTAGCTCACGTGCCCCACAAAATGTGACGCAGTCCGGGATAATGGACGCCTGTTGTTCGTCACCAACCAGCTCGTCGTGTCTTGTAACGATGGCCGCCTAGGCGTCCATTTTGTGACATATTACTTCCGTTGAGGGGCAAGTTCCGGTTTTACTGTAGACGCTCGGGTGAACCGTCGTCACCAATTTTTGTGATAATCCGCTTTTCGGGGCTGGAACCATGACCTATATCACGACAATGTCTGCCCTCGATAAAACTGCTGCTGACGTATGAAGATTTCTGTCTGGTGTTCTTCCATTCTACCGGGCGGAGCTCACCCCGATCGCTACAGTCTCTGTATATGATAAATACGGTGGCCCTCATAGGCGATGCTAACTTTACCCAGCTTCGATAGCTTTACGCTATTTCCGGTGTGACCGGTGCCGCATTCATGTTTCCTCATTTTGTCGGATAAACGTTTCAAATCCACCCACCGTTGTTGGGTCCAAGCCGCGTCTCCCCCAGAAAGCTAGCTTCGGGAACAGAGAAGTGGATTCTTAGCTACCGTTTGCCAGTCCTTTCGTTGAAACCACGTAACACAAAACTTACGATTTTGTCGTTTGTCCTTTTGTGTTATCTGAACGTTTGGACGATCTGTCCCCAGTCTCTTCACTTCCAATTTTTCCTCCAAAGACACTGAAGAACATGGATGCAAAGTAAATAATCCACCTCGTTCACGCTAACGCCCGCGGCCGCCATTACCGCAGTCGCTCACTTTTGTAACCGGTTATTTTCTTGCCCGGAGCGGGATTCGATACCAGGTGTACTGCACCTCAAGGCGACATCACTAACCGCTCGGCTAAAGGGTCAGACCCGTTAGCTAGCGGCTAACGTGTCTTATTAGTAGTTTACAGTCGTCACCCTCTCCCGGAAGCGCGCCCTCGCGCTTTGTTATTCCCGCGCTCCAAAGAGACTTCTGAGGATCTGCACACTTCCGGATCCCACCGCTACCACCAATGTAACCGGTTATTTTCTTGCCCGGTGCGGGATTCGATACGAGGTGTACTGCACCACAAGGCGACATCACTAACCGCTCGGCTAAAGGGTCAGACCCGTTAGCTAGGGGGCTAACGTGTCTTATTAGTAGTTTACACTTTTCTCCCCTCCCACTCTGTCTGTACTGTCTGTGCTGTCATTGGTCAAAAGTCAGTGGCCTGTGGGCTGATTGAATTTAGCCCAAAGGATCAGCAAATCAAGGGGGCGTGCCAAGACAACTGTCACTCACGTAACACAAAGGCGAATGGAAGCTGATGCAATTGTGTTTGGTCTGTAAAAAAGTAGCCCATTTAGATGTATTATGTTTTTTTCTTGCGACTATTTAGTGCTGTTGCTGCTCTTATATTCCGCCAAATTTTAAAATAATCGGTTCTAAGGTTGTTTTTTTTAACAATAATTTTCTCATATTTATTGTAAAAGATAGGGAGGGCTTAGCCCTCTTAGCCCATTTATACCAGCCGTCCCTGATTGCCTTTAATGAAATCCATCTCTAATATTGACTCTTCTCGCTTTCGAGGGTTGCTCTCTCTCTTGTGCACTGCCAGATGGGTTGAGGTATATTTTGATCAGTTTGGAAACTGCATTCAGAAGTTGCTAGCTAGCATTACCTTTGCATAAGCTACATTTGCGCCTGACGTCTACCGGCAGTGTGTGCACGATACTACCGGAAATCAGTCTCATAACCTGGTAATACAACATCCGCATAATTGATTTTAGTTAAATATTCCCTAAAAATGTCTTTACATGTTATAAAATATTTGCGTCATTTTGACTCATATTAATATATTCAAAAGCAGAATGATCAGTAAACAGGATCCAAAAACCCTTTTCGCTTTGGTCAAGTAAATGAAGTGGTCTGTACCTATAGTCTGAGAGACCCTACAACACGTTTTAGAGGCCTAAAAGGCAAAGTGGGGGCTGAAAGGGAGAGAGTGAGACAGGGCAAGAGAGGGGCACGGAGGGAGGGAGTAAAGTGAGGAGCACTGCGAGAAAGTCCACCTGTCTGCGACCTGTCAGCCAAATGTCCCGTGGCCTGGTGAAAAGAAGTGGAGAACTCTCTCCTTTCCACTCCCA